>NC_083576.1:29558259-29728259 GCF_027579695.1 Neoarius graeffei | reverse complement strand
ACAGGAGTGATTTTAAGTTTGTCAGTGTCCGTCATTATAGACTGAGAATCTCTTTGCCTCTCTGTTATGGTTAGGCTCCTCAGCCGTCGAGAAAAGGTAAAGTGAAGCCTCGTAGGGAGAGAATGATTGAGGTTGTGCAGGAACTGGTGGCTACTAAAGGAGTGAAATGGAGTAAGGAACTTGAAAATGACATGCCCAGTGGATGGCAGCAGCATGGAGATCTGCTTCTGTTTGGTGATGGATGCTTTTCACAAGCAATCTGGAGACAATTTGGTAAGACACCTTCTACTTTAGGGGCCAGATTCTCATAATTAAATGTTTTTAATGCTGTTAAAAATGTTATGTTGACAGTTAACAGTTAACAAATATAATGTATATAAATATAATGTCTATAAATATAACTATATTTTAATGTCTTTTCCGAACTAACTATTATTCATCTTAGGAAAAAAAATCAACACATCCCTTTTACAATTTCAGGCTTTTTGCTATGTAAAAAAAAATCGTATCAGTTGTGTTTTTCCATCTTTAATGTAGCAGTCTACAAAATTCAAGTAAAAATACAAATAGAAACATTTTAGGGAAAAGAAAAAACGTTAAATAACCAGGTTGCATAAGTGTACCCACACCTTATCTAATAATTTGTTAAAGCACATTTTGCCTGGAATAGTGGTTTGCATTCATTCATACATTAATTTATAGTAAGAGTCCACCAAGTTAGAACATTTGATTCCACTCTTCCTTGCAAAAATGCTCCAGGTTTATCAAATTGTGCCCAAGTCATTTCACAGGTTTTCAATAGGATTTCAATCTGGGCTCTGACTGGATCATTCTAAAATGATGTGGTTTCCCCCTCCTCCTTCTGAAGCCATTCTTTTGTTGACTTGGAGTTGTGCTTTGGATCATTATCATGCTGGAAAGTGATGTTTTGCTTCACCTTCAGCTGTCTAATAGAGGCCTGCAGGTTTTTTGGCAAAAATATATTTGGAGTTAGCAATGATTTTGCTTTATCTTGACTAGAATCTTGACTATCTTGCCCCAGTCCCAGCTGAAAAGAATCACTGCCGTGCTTCACCATGGATACGAGGTTCTTTGGCTGATCCACTGTCTTGTTTTTAAACCAAACATCTTTTAGCATTATGCCTAAGCATTTCTACCTTCTTCTCATCAGATCATAACACATTTTGTTGCACGGTTTTGGGTAATTGTATGTAGGTTTTAATGATATTTAGGTGTTGTGTGGGGTGGTATTTTATTTATTTGTTGTTGGGTTGTTTTTTGCCACCCTACCCCATAGCCCAGACGTGAAGAAAGCAAAAGGTTTTTGTCATATGCAGGGATTGGAATGACCAGTACTTGCCAGATATTCCTGCATCCCCTTTAATGATGCTCTTGATCTCTTTGTAGAGTATGGCTCCAGCAATCAGATGAAACCAGGATGATGTCCATAAAATCCTATTGAAATGGCTTGTCTTTATTTTTTTATTTTTGGTTCATCAGAATCACTTCCTTGACAGGTGTATGATGATTACTTTAGGACTTGTTTGAATGTGATTATTTAATTTGGAGCACAGTCATGCACCATTCTTAAAGGGTGTGCACATTTATGCAACCAGCTTTTTCAAGTTTTTCTTTTTTAATTTCTAAAATGTGTCTATTTTTACTAAAATGTTTTCACTTGAATTTTTTTGGTTGTTATAGCACATTAAAGGTAAAAAAAAATTGATCCGTCATGATTTTATCTTGGTTTCTTTTTTTTTTTTTTGCATCACAGAAACCTGTAAATTTAACAGGGGTGTGTAGACTTTTTAATCCAATGTATTAACTGGGCTTTGGCATCAACTGTCCTGACCAGGGTTAAGTATAATGTTTGCAGAAACCGCACCATTAAGTGTGTAATATTCCTTTTGGCGTTCACTCATGTTTATACATGATCATACCACACCTATATGCAACATGCACACATTTTATTTATTATTCTTGTGCTTGGTGGTGTCCAACTCCACCCATCTTCAGTAAATGATTTAGTGTTGGGCATTTTGTTTGAACACAGCCTCACTGTCTTTCTTTTGCTGTATTTCATTGCCACAATGTCAGCAGCCATCCTGTAATTAAAGACAATAAGTCAGTGTTAAAATGCACCATCCAGAGGATAATATCAATTATATACATCTTTATTATATAAGTTGCTTTCAGGCATTTTTATTGTACACAATATTTGTGCTACCTTATTAGGATAATGTCGTTTTGGCTTTTGTCTTGTTAGTGTTACTGTACCATTTGCTGCAGTCTTTGTTAATCCCACTGTGGGTCCTGGAAAGTATATTTTTACAAAAATGCAGCATCTAATCCTAAAACCCTGTAAGTCCTTTTTATAAGTAGGTTTGTCACTCTTTTATTATAGATCTAATTTCTCCTTACGGTTCTGTGGGATTTGGGGAATTTTCAAGATGTATTTGTCATTTCCATTACAGGTGTATTGTTCACAGATGTAAACAGTACAACAAAGTGTGTGGTACAATAGAATAGTTTGTCTTTTATTTGTACAATAAAATTGTATTGCAAATCTGACACTCGAAACTATCTATGCAAAAACATCAATGTATTACACTGTCAAACCTGATGAATATTGCAAACAGAAATGGAGGGAGGATATCAAATTAAATATTGTAGCTTGACGAGAAAGAGGTGTGTGAGATATATATATATATATATATATATATATATATATATATATATATATCTCACACACATACATGGGGCTGCAAAAATAGGTATACAGTAAGGATTATTTCAGTATTACCAGTATTATAATAGTGGTGCTAGGTTTTATTTTTCACCATCAAATTTCATTTTGTGCAACTCTTATTTTTCATCACTGTATACCTACTTTTGCAGCCCCCTGTGTGTATGTATGCATGTGTGATATATAAAAAAAATACACACACACACACAGTGGGACAGAAAAGTATTTAGTCAGTCACCAATTGTGCAAGTTCTCCCACTTAAAAAGATGAGAGGCCTGTAATTTTCATCATAGGTATACCTCAACTATGAGGGACAAAATGAGAAAAAAATCCAGAAAATCACATTGTCTGATTTTTAAAGAATTTATTTGCAAATTATGGTGGAAAATAAGTATTTTGTCAATAACAAAAGTTCATCTCAGTACTTTGTTATATGCCCTTTGTTGGCAATGACAGAGGTCAAACGTTTTCTGTAAGTCTTCACAAGGTTTTCACACACTGTTGCTGGTATTTTGGCCCATTCCTCCATGCAGATCTCCAGATGTTTTGGGGCTGTCGCTGGGCAACAGGGACTTTCAACCCCCTCCAAAGATTTTCTATGGGGTTGAGATCTGGAGACTGGCTAGGCCACTCCAGGACCTTGAAATGCTTCTTACGAAGCCACTCCTTCGTTGCCCGGGTGGTGTGTTTAGGATCATTGTCATGCTGAAAGACCCAGCCGCGTTTCATCTTCAATGCCCTTGCTGATGGAAGGAGGTTTTCGCTCATCATCTCACGATACATGGCCCCATTCATTCTTTCCTTTACACGGATCAGTCGTCCTGGTCCCTTTGCAGAAAAACAGCCCCAAAGCATGATGTTTCCACCCCCATGCTTCACAGTAGGTATGGTGTTCTTTGGATGCAACTCAGCATTCTTTCTCCTCCAAACATGACAAGTTGAGTTTTTACCAAAAAGTTCTATTTTGGTTTCATCTGACCATATGACATTCTCCCAATCCTCTTCTGGATCATCCAAATGCTCTCTAGCAAACTTCAGACGGGCCTGGACGTGTACTGGCTTAAGCAGGGGGACACGTCTGGCACTGCAGGATTTGAGTCCCTGGCGGCGTAGTGTGTTACTGATGGTAGCCTTTGTTACTTTGGTCCCAGCTCTCTGCAGGTCATTCACTAGGTCCCCCCGTGTGGTTCTGGGATTTTTGCTCACTGTTCTTGTGATCATTTTGACCCCATGGGGTGAGATCTTGCATGGAGCCCCAGATCGAGGGAGATTATCAGTGGTCTTGTATGTCTTCCATTTTCTAATAATTGCTCCCACAGTTGATTTCTTCACACCAAGCTGCTTACCTACTGCAGATTCAGTCTTCCCAGCCTGGTGCAGGTCTACAATTTTATTTCTGGTGTCCTTTGACAGCTCTTTGGTCTTGGCCATAGTGGAGTTTGGAGTGTGACTGAGGTTGTGGACAGGTGTCTTTTACACTGATAAGTTCAAACAGGTGCCATTAATACAGGTAACGAGTGGAGGACAGAGGAGCCTCTTAAAGAAATTGTTACAGGTCTGTGAGAGCCAGAAATCTTGCTTGTTTGTAGGTGACCAAATACTTATTTTACCGAGGAATTTACCAATTAATTCATTAAAAATCCTGCAATGTGATTTCCTGGGTTCTTTCCCCCCATTCTGTCTCTCATAGTTGAAGTGTACCTATGATGAAAATTACAAGCCTCTCTCATCTTTTTAAGTGGGAGAACTTGCACAATTGGTGGCTGACTAAATACTTTTTTGCCCCACTGTGTGTGTGTGTTGTGACATCACGAGAGACTGGCTGGCTCTCAGCGGGACCCTTCAATCAGTGCAAGGACACAAAGGTTAAAATAAATCAAGATTTTTAATGTTATGCCAGGAGGTTAAACAGAAAAGGTATCTCAAAGTGCAATGTTCAACAACATTTTTCTAATTTTGGTTCTGTACATTACCACAATGAATTCTGAACAAAACAATTCAGATGCAGTTGAAGTTCAGATTTTCAGTTTTAATTCAGTGGGTTGAACAAAATGATTGCATAAAAATGTGACAAACTAAAGCATTTTTTAAACACATTCCCTTCATTTCAGGGGCTCAAAAGTAACTGGACAAATTAAATAATTGTAAATAAAATGTTAATTTCTAATACTTAGTTGAAAACCCTTTGTTGGCAATGACTGCCTGAAGTCTTGAACTCATGGACATCACCAGACGCTCTGTTTCCTCCTTTTTAATGCTCTGCTAGGCCTTTACTTCAGCGGTTTTCAGTTGCTGTTTGTTTGTGGGCCTTTCTATCTGAAGTTTAGTCTTTAACAAGTGAAATGCATGCTCAATTGGGTTGAGATCAGGTGACTGACTTGGCCATTCAAGAATATTCCACTTCTTTGCTTTAATAAACTCCTGGGTTGCTTTGGCTTTATGTTTTGGGTCATTGTCCATCTGTATTATGAAACGCCGACCAATCAGTTTGGCTGGATTTGATCACACAGTATGTCTCTGAATACCTCAGAATTCATCCGGCTGCTTCTGTCCTGTGTCACATCATCAATAAACACTAGTGACCCAGTGCCACTGGCAGCCATGCATGCCCAAGCCATCACACTGTCTCTGCCGTGTTTTACAGATGTGGTATGCTTTGGATCATGAGCTGTACCATGCCTTCGCCATACTTTTTTCTTTCCATCATTCTGGTAGAGGGTGATCTTGGTTTCATCTGTTCAAAGAATGTTCTTTCAGAACTGTGCTGGCTTTTTAGATGCTTTTTAGCAAAGTCCAATCTAGCCTTTTTATTCTTGAGGCTTATGAGGGGCTTGCACCGTGCAGTGAACCCTCTGTATTTACTTTCATACAGTCTTCTCTTTATGGTAGATTTGGATATGGATACGCCCACTTCCTGGAGAGTGTTGTTCACTTGGTTGGCTGTTGTGAAGGGGTTTCTCTTCACCATGGAAATTATTCTGCGATCATCCACCACTGTTGTCTTCTGTGGGCGTCCAGGTCTTTTTGCATTGATGAGTTCACCAGTGCTTGCTTGCTTTCTCAGGATGTACCAAACTGTAGATTTTGTCACTCCTAATATTGTAGCAATTTCTCAGATGTTTTTTTTTTTTTCTGTTTTCACAGCTTAAGGATGGCTTGTTCCACCTGCATGGAGAGCTCCTTTGACCGCATGTTTTCTTCACAGCAAAATCTTCCAAATGCAAGCGCCACACCTCAAATCAATTCTAGGCCTTTTATCTGCTTAATTGAGAATGACATAACGAAGGAGTTGCCCACACCTGCCCATGAAATAGCCTTTGAGTCAATTGTCCAATTACCTTTGGTCCCTTTAAAAACAGGGTGGCACATGTTAAGGAGCTGAAACTCCTAAATCCTTCATCCAGTTTTAATGTGGATACCCTCAAATGAAAGCTGAATGTCTGGACTTTATGTCCATGTCCATTATATAACTATAACCTGAATATGTTTCAGTAAACAGGTAAAAAAAACAAAATTTGTGTCAGTGTCCAAATATATATGGACGTGTGTGTGTGTGTGTGTGTGTGTGTGTGTATATATATATATATATATATATATATATATATATATATATATACGCACGCGCGCGCACACATATATACGTATATAATATGCGCGCGCACACACACACTTGTTAAGTGCTCAGTTTACTTGATGTATGACCTTTAACACATCTTTCATCTGTATACCTGTTAGTTTATCTCTAGCTTGTCTCTTACAATTCTGAGAGTGCACATTTTGGTTAGGTTGCAATTTTAGAAACATGTTAACAAGTCTGATCATTTACTTAAGCATGTCATGGACCTTTATCATCAGCAAACCATGACTGTAGGAGTAACATGCCTACCATAAACGGTAAAAAAAAATAGGCAGTTTACACAGTATCATGGCATATGCCAATTAAAAATAAAAAAAAATAGAAAAAATGTCATTTTGCATTTAAAAGTTGTAGCACCTGCTAGGTACAGTAGTTGAAAAGTGTTTGGCAGTTGAGAAGATACCGTAGTCAGCACTACTGAAGTTCACACATGGCAGTTCTTTCCTTTTTAACCCCCTTTTTTTTTTCCTCTTCACTTTTGTTCATGGCCATTTATTGCATAAAATTGCATGGCTCTTATCTAAGTTATCCGGCCCAGGCTTGATCACTTCATGTAAGTGTTATTACTGAAAAGAAAATCTGTCCCCACAGAGTATAGGCTGGTGTATAACCATATTGGTAGTGTTCTTACTTGTATCAGTTTGCTGCTGTCTTGGATATATTAATATAGTCATATGTGTTGTGATATACAGTGTACAGTATTCTGGTTAAACAACTTTTTATTTTTGTAGAAGCCTCTTATTATGGGTAAATGCTATATATGCAGTAACATTAGGCTGATGGGACCCATTAAGTCAGCATCTTTTGAAGCGTAACACAGATATATATTTTTAAAGAAATTGCTTCTGGTCTGATTTTTTTTTTCTGTTAATTCCTACAGGCTCTGAGTTCTGGCTGGCTGTTGCCCAAGTGCTGGGAGTGAAGCGTCTAGCACAAATAAAACAGATTTCCCAGGATGGGTGGCGAACACCAGTGGTAACGATGTTATTAGGAGACAACAGCTATGTAACTCACATTGATAACCACATCAGGTAAAAATTTACAGAAAAGAATTTGGAACAACCTGTGAGACTAATTTGAAGTGTGAATAATGTATAATATAAAATGAACTACAGTGAGATGTATCTTCAGCCATTTGAACTTGCAGGTATGAGTTTGACGTCACCAAGTGCATGTTCTCCTTCGGAAACATCACAGAGAAATTGCGAATATCCTCCTTTGACTGCACTGGGGAGACGGTGGTTGACCTGTATGCAGGTATGTCCTACACATTGCTTTGGCTCTGTCAAAGCAACCAACTTTTTCATTGAGTTTAACCACAGATTTTACTTCACTGACAGGAATTGGCTACTTCACCTTGCCATATCTGGTCCATGCCGGTGCTGCCCATGTGCATGCATGTGAATGGAACCCAGATGCAGTTTCAGCACTGCAAAGAAACCTGCACATTAATAAAGTAGTGCATCGTTGTACTGTGCATCAAGGAGACAACCAACAAGTGAGAATTTATCTTTCCACATTTGCTTACCAATAGCCTTTTATGTCTGTGCAACACTTTCTCTTTTGGGGTGGGACACAGAAGCACTGGGACAGGTGGGATAATTTTTGTGGCTATTTAAATAAATAAATCCAGGGTGTTCCCCGCCTTTCACCCGTAGTCAGCTGGGATAGGCTCCAGCTTGCCTGCGACCCTGTAGAACAGGATAAAGCGGCTAGTGATTAATGAGATAAATAAATATTTATTTGGCTTTTCAGCTTACTACATTCATGCATGCATGCAAACTCTGCTCCACATGACACTCCCTTCTCTCTGCTTTCTCCCTCATTATTAGCCCTTGGGTGTCACTGGAACACACACACACACACACACACACACACACACACACACACACACACACACACACACACACAGTAACCAGAGACAGGTGTGAGCATTTTGCCTCTCACCTTCCTTGGTCTTGCCTTCCATTCACAAACTGGTGCTCGACTGCGGCCCTGCTGCCACATACCCCAACTGCTGATTCAGGCCGGGGAGCTGTCCAGCCTGGAGCTGCCCAGCCTGCAGCTGCCCCTCCCCGACTTTAAAGATAGTCTGCCAAAACCATCTGTGCCCCTTGCCTGTGGATTACATCAAACTTAAAAGGCTGCAGAGCTAGATACCAACATGTTGGCATCCTTCATGCGGTAGAGCCACTGGAACAGGGCATGGTGAATGGTCCCCAGCAGGTAAGGATAAGGACCACCCACTTGATGGTCAAACACTCTGTAGCGCGGATATTGTGTGGGTGGAGCACAGAGGACGGCAGGACAATGTTTGGAGGTAGAGAAAGCGTATTTATTAACCAACTTTTCAGTCTAACTACGGCGTAAGCACACGTGCACACAGACACACACTCAGCCTCCAGTCCCGGGTCGTGCTCCCTCTGCTCTCTCTCAGCCTCCTTAAATAGGGAGCGGTTTACTGGGAAAACACACACAAAAACACAGGTTAATTACCGTCAGGTGTAGCGATTCTGCCACTCACCTTCCCCGGCTCCACCCTCCTGTCACAGACCGGCACTTGACCACGCCCCCGCGGCCACATACCCCCACCGCCCGACTCAGGCCGGGCGCCCATCCGGCCCGCAGCCGACCCCCCCCCCCCCCCCCCCCCCCCCCTTGACGGGAGAGGAAGTCCGCCACGACCATCTGTGCCCCCGGCCTGTGGACCACCTTGAAGTTGAAGGGTTGGAGTGCCAGATACCAACGGGTGATCCGCGCGTTGGCATCCTTCATGCGGTGGAGCCACTGGAGGGGCGCGTGGTCCGAACAGAGGGTGAAAGAGCGCCCCAGCAGGTAGTAACGGAGGGCGAGGACCGCCCACTTGATCGCCAGGCACTCTTTCTCAATGGTGCTGTAGCGCCCCTCACGCACTGACAGCTTGCGGCTGATGTATAGGACCGGGCGGTCCTCCCCCTCCACCCGCTGGGACAAAACGGCCCCCAGCCCTCTGTCCGACGCATCCGTCTGTAACAAAAAAGGGAGAGAAAAGTCAGGGGAGTGTAAGAGTGGCCCTCCACACAGTGCAGCCTTTACCTCAGAGAAAGCCCGCTGGCACTGCTCCGTCCACTGGACCGGATCTGGCGCCCCCGTTTTAGTGAGGTCAGTAAGTGGGCCGGTGATGTCCAAATAATTAGGTATAAACCTACGATAGTAGCCAGCCAGCCCCAGGAACTGTCTCACCCCCATTTTGGTCTTGGGCCTCGGGCAGGCCGCAATCGCTGCTGTCTTATTAATTTGGGGACGCACCTGCCCATTGCCCAAGTGGAAGCCCAGATACCGTACTTCCACCTGCCCAATCGCACACTTCTTCGGGTTGGCAGCGAGTCCCGTCCGCCTCAGCAACCTAAGGACGGCCCTCAGGTGTTGCAGGTGCCGCTGCCAGTCATTACTATAAATGATGATGTCGTCTAGGTAAGCGGCCGCATAGGTGGCATGCGGCCGGAGGACCCGGTCCATCAGCCGCTGAAACGTAGCGGGCGCCCCAAACAGCCCAAACGGAAGTGTGACGAACTGGTGTAAGCCGAACGGTGTGGAAAAGGCCGTTTTCTCTCGGGATAATGGAGTCAAGGGGATCTGCCAATATCCCTTCGTTAAATCCAGTGTCGAGTAAAAGCGAGCCGTGCCTAGTCGATCGAGCAGCTCATCAATACGAGGCATTGGGTACGTGTCGAATTTAGACACCGCGTTGACTTTTCTATAGTCCACACAGAACCGGACCGAGCCGTCGGCCTTGGGAACCAAGACCACCGGGCTGCTCCAGTCACTGTGGGACTCCTTGACGATGCCCATTTCGAGCATGGCCTGAAGTTCTTCCCGAACCACCTTTTTTTTGTGTTCGAGTAATCTATAAGGACGGCTACGCACTACCACCCCCGGGGGCATCTCTATGTGGTGTTCTATGAGGTTAGTGCGACCGGGCAGGGGCGAGAACACATCCGAAAACTCGGCCTGCAACTGGGTGACCTCCGTGAGTTGGGTCGGGGAGAGGTGGTCTCCACAGGGGACCGGAGAGGTACGTGATGCCAATGACCCTTTTCGGACCTCCGGCCCCAGCTCCGCCTTCTCCGGAACTACCGACACCAACGCCACGGGGACCTCCTCGTTCCAGAGTTTCAGCAGATTGAGGTGGTAGATCTGGAGTGCCCCCTCCCTGTCCGTTCGCCTAACCTCATAGTCGACGTCCCCGACTCGCCGTGTGACCTCAAAGGGTCCTTGCCACTTGGCGATTAATTTGGAGCTCGACGTGGGCAACAGGACCAGTACCTTATCTCCCGGAGTGAAAACTCTAAGGTGCGTGCCCTTGTTGTACAGGCGGGCTTGCCGTTCCTGGGCCTGCCGCAAATTCTCCTGAGTTAGGTGGGTGAGCGTGTGGAGTTTTGCGCGCAGATCCATAACGTACTGAATTTTGTTTTTGCTCTGTGAAGGTCCCCTCCTCCCAGTTTTCCCGCAGTACATCTAAGATGCCGCGCGGCTTATGCCCATACAATAATTCAAATGGGGAGAACCCCGTGGAGGCTTGGGGGACCTCTCGCACTGCAAACAACAAGGGTTCAAGCCACTTATCCCAGTTACGTGCGTCCTCACTTACGAATTTTTTAATAATATTCTTGAGGGTGCGATTGAACCGTTCAACTAAACCGTCCGTCTGTGGGTGATAAACGCTCGTGCGGATCGGCTTAATACCCAGTAGCCCATACAGTTCGCTCAGTGTTCGTGACATAAACGAGGTGCCTTGGTCAGTCAGAATCTCTTTCGGGATTCCAACCCGGGAGATGACGTGGAAGAGGGCCTCTGCAATACTGCGTGCTGAGATATTGCAAAGAGGCACTGCTTCCGGGTATCGTGTTGCATAGTCCACCAGAACCAATATAAAGTGGTACCCTCGTGTTGACCGATCTAATGGCCCGACGAGATCCATCGCAATTCTTTCGAACGGGGTCTCGATTAATGGTAGGGGGCGCAAGGGCGCTTTTGGAATGGCCGCTGGATTTACTAACTGGCATTCGCGGCACGCCGTACACCACTTACGGACGTCGCCGCGAATCCCCGGCCAATAGAATCGGGCCATTATCCGGGCGAGTGTTTTATCCTGCCCGAGGTGTCCAGCCATGGGGTTAAAGTGAGCCGCCTGGAATACCAATTCCCGGCGGCTCTTTGGAATTAACAACTGGGTGACTCGCTCTTTCGTCTGAGTGTCCTGCATCACTCGGTATAACCTATCCTTCAAAATGGAAAAATAGGGGAAGGACGGGGTGGCGTTCGGCTGGAGCATTTGACCATCGATTACTCTCACTTGGTCAAACGCGTGTCGCAGAGTCTCGTCTCGCGATTGTTCCAGTGGGAAATCCGCGAGGGATTCCCCAATAGAAAGAGGAGGGGCCGGCGGCTCCTCACTCTGTCGTGGAGATGACGTAGACGGCTCTGCGACCGCAGCTCCAGCCAAAGCGACACCGGGACCTTCCCCCGTCAACCGGCAGGACCCACTCTTTACTAGGCGTGCCATTAAACCCCGAAATCCCGGCCAATCAGTCCCCAAGATCAAAGAGTGGGTAAGGCGAGGATTAACCGCCGCCTTCACTATCGATTTTTCCCCTCTGAAATGTATGTGGACCGACACCAACGGGTAGCTGTGAATATCCCCGTGCACACACAACACCTTCACCCCTTGTGCTCCCCCCAATGCCTCGTCTTGCACCAGGCTTTGGCGGATCGAGGTCTGATTGCAGCCTGAATCCACCAACACTTGATATGTAGCCCCTTGTACACTTACCGGTATGCGATACGCTCCGGCCCGATCGAGGGCAGCCTCTGGCGCGTCGGGGATGCGCGTCGGGGATCCGCACCACCGCCCCCACCTCCATCGCTGCACACTGTTGCTGCAGGTGGCCTGGTTCCCCGCAGCGCCAGCAAACCGGCCCGGGCCTTCCCTCTGCAGCTGTGTTCTGGGGCTCACTCACCTGAGGGGGGGAGAGACAGACACAGAAGGGAGAAACGGGAGGGCACCACGGGTGCGGCCGGCCCTCGCCTCCGTGGTGGGGGAATGGGGCGAGGACGGGACACGGGAGGAGGGGGGGGAGACAGAGAGAGAGAAGAGGAGAGAGAAGACGATGTTGTCCTGCCTCCGGAACAGAAGCCAGATGATCCTCCGCCAGTCCTACGGCCTGATCCAGCGATGCCGGGTGGTGGCACTGGACCCACTCTGCGGTTCCGGCTGGTAAGCGGGCGATGAACTGTTCCAGCGCCACCTGGTCGATGATTTGATTCCCTCTGTGTCGCGATCTTCGGCCCTCAGCCACCGCCCGCAGGCGTCCCGGAGCTGCTGGCCAAACGCGAACGGGCTGCCGACTTCCTCCATCCGCAGCACGCGGAAGCGCTGGCGCTGCTGCTCCGCCGTGCGCCCCACGCGCTGGAGGACGGCCCGGCGAAGGTTGGCGTAGGCCAGCCGGCGGTCGGCGGGGAGCTGTAATGCGGCCAGCTGCGCCTCTCCCGTCAGGAGGGGGAGGAGGCGCGCCGCTCCATCGGCCACCCCGAGGCTTCGGCGACCTGCTCAAACAAGGTGATGAAAGCCTCGGGGTCGTCCTGCGGGCCCATCTTGGTCAAGGTGAGGGGAGACGGGCCCGCGGCCGGGGCGCTGGTGGACCCCGCCGACGCGAGGAGCCGCCGGAACGCCTCTCGGTCTTCCTGCTGGGCCAGCACCAGGGCTTCGAAGCGGCGCTCCTGCTCCTTTCGGAGCGTGACGAGTGCCTGGTGCTGGCTCTGCTGAGCCGTGGCGAGGGCGTGGACCAAGTCCACGAACGGGGAGGATTCCATGGAGCTGCAGAACTGGTGCTCCACCGTTTCCCGGGTTTCGGCACCACTGTAGCGCGGATATTGTGTGGGTGGAGCACAGAGGACGGCAGGACAACGTTTGGAGGTAGAGAAAGCGTATTTATTAACCAACTTTTCAGTCTAACTACGGCGTAAGCACACACACACACACACACACACACACACACAGACACACACTCAGCCTCCAGTCCCGGGTCGTGCTCCCTCTGCTCTCTCTCAGCCTCCTTAAATAGGGAGCGGTTTACTAGGAAAACACACACAAAAACACAGGTTAATTACCGTCAGGTGTAGCGATTCTGCCACTCACCTTCCCCGGCTCCACCCTCCTGTCACAGACCGGCGCTTGACCACGCCCCCGCTGCCACACACTCCTTTTCAGTGGTGCTGTATTTAGTCTCTCACACCAAGAGCTTGCAGCTAATGTACAGCACCAGGCCCTCCTCCCCAGAGATGCCAACATGTACGTTTTGGCTGTAGCATCTACAGATTTAAGCCAAAATTACAAAGCTATGCTCAGACCTGAAAAAAAAATATGGTTTTGGCTAACTTTCTCCTGCTTGTTGATCAAAATCAACATTTCTGTTCCACATGCTGCTTGTTTACATTTAGCACCAAAGCCTTATGGTAGCTGCACTGTGATTGGCTAGGAAGCAGCCCATGCATGGTTCTGGGCCAATTGCAGCGTATTTTGTATATGATGCCGACCTAGATTCCGGGAATGTGCAGTAGTGATGCACACTCGTTTTTCCTGGAAAGTCAAGTCTTTCTTGTGCATGATGTTCACTTGTCTTTCCTGGAAAGTCAGGTTTCATGAGTCAGTCTCAGTCTGCTATCACATGCACAGATGGCTGAGTCTCCAGCAAAGAGGTGGCCGCTGGCTGAGCAGCATTTTTTTACCAGAATACACGGCTGAACGGCCGTGTACTGTGAAATTGAAACGTGAACCTTACCATGCCTACTGCACGTTATGTAGATCAGACTTCAGCATCCAGCATGGGGGCAGGAATGATGTGGCAAGGCACATCAGAACACATGTCTTACAAGTCAGCAGTTGAAACCAGCAAGCAAGTTACAGGGTATTTCACTGCAGATCAGGACACCAGCATTATCACCACCGAAGCTCTTATGGTGGACTTTATGGTAGAACACAACCTACCACTGTCAGTGGCTGACCACGTTGGTCAAAAGGATGTTTCCCGATTCCAAGATAGCAAGTACTGTAAATAGACCTAGTACATTGATACCAGTACACTGATACCAGTAATACGATACTGTAGTACACACAGAACACAGATGCATGTTCTCCACTCATGTTTTACACCATTCATAAGAAAAACAGTAAGTGGTTTGTACACTGATAGTATAGATCTACTATGCTATACACAGTCATGCTTTATACTGTTCATTTAAACTCTAAGCATTTTGTACAGATTTACATGATTAATTAGTTTAAACAATTTGAAAGGTGCAGGTTTAAGTTCCACTTATTCTTTCAGCCAAATATGGCTCTGGCTGCACAAAAAGTGGTGCCATTGTTGCAGTGCTGGCAAGGTCCGATGTATCAGTCATCACAAAGAGCATGCAGTCTGCACCATACTCCCTGGCCACTGATGGCAGTACAGATTATGGTGACTGTAAGCTTTACCCATTAGTGGTGAAGTACTGTGACCCCACAGCAGGCCACACCCTGACAGTACTGCTGTCCATGCCAGAGTGCCACGTGACATCAACAGGGGAGAATATCATCTTGCTGCTGCACAGTGAGCTGACCAGTAGGTTTATACCTTGGAGCAACTGTATGAGTTTTGGTGCAGACAATGCCATGGTCATGCAGGGTCTACAGAAGGGTCTGGCAGTCTTCATCAAGAGACAAAATAGTGCAGTCTACATGTTAGGATGCCCCGTCACCTCATGCACTTGGCTGCAGAAAAAGCTGCGTCTCAACTCCCAGCAGATGTGGAAGAACTTCTTGTGGACATTTTTTAATACCTGGACAAGTCCAGCAAATGAAAGGAGGAGCTTCAACAGTTCCAAGAGCTGTGTGATGTAGAGAGCCACAAAATTGTGAAACACGTAAGCACCAGGTGGCTCTCCCTAGAACAGTGCATCGGCAGGCTGCTCCAGCAATGGCCTGCTTTGGCAAAGTACTTTGAAGCTGAGCAAGCTAAGGACCAGCAGTCAAAGCACACAGGACAGGAGCAGCTCTAAGTCAAAGACTATCGAGCACAGGTAAATCAGAACTCTTTCACAGCTTTGCAAGTCCTTCACAGTAATAGTAATATGGTACAGTGGTCCCCCAGTATGACCACCCCTAGCGCCAGAGAAAAGTGGTCACATAAGAGTAGTGGTCTCTCATCAGGGGGACATTTAACTTGTTGCAGTAGATTTGGCACCAAGCTCAGGCCTGGATAATGAGGGGAGAGTTTCTTGTCAGAGGGGTCACATGGGGGGGGGACCACTGTAATAAATTATAATGATTTTAATGATCATTTACTCCTTTTTATAATGCTGTTACAGCAGCAAGAGCAGCCACCATAACACCAGTAGCAAGAGCAGCCATCATGACAGCAGCAGTAAGGAAACTTCACTCAGCAGCAGCAACAATGGTACCACTACAGACAGTGGCAGCAGCTGAGGTTTGCAGACGATTCCTGGACAGTTTGATCTGGCTGGGTATCTTTTTTTTTTTTTTTTACAAGCCAGCCTAGCCAGATCCAAACAGGCACAGAAGACGGCAACTGGCACCATCAGTGACGAGATCCACTAGGTCACAGCCATTACCAGGTTCATTTGCACAAGGAAGAGTACACAGTGTGTCAGAATCTACAGGACCTGAACTTTAAACTGTACTGTTATTTCTTGGATGCAGTATTGTCCATTTTTGACCACACTAATACTTTGCTGCAGCAGGACCAACCCTGCATCCACAAACTATACAGCACTTTACAGCAGCAGCTAAAGGAATTGCTGACTTAGTTTGTCAAGCCAGAGGTTATCAATGCAGCTGTGAAGGTAACCAAGTGCAGTACACCAGCAAAGAGAATCAGAAGTCTGACAGCCATCTCTTTGTGGTAGAGGCCAACAAGGACTTCATCAAGCGACACAAAGAGCAGGATCTCAAAACCTTCTATTCGGCAGTCTGCCGCTTCTACACAATGGCAGTGGAGCACATGATCAAGAAATTTCCATATGATCTACGACTGCAGAATGCTGAGGTGGCCAAAATGTCCAGGAGAGAAGAAGCAGTCTTCTCATCAGTGAAGTACTTCACTGACTGGTTTCAATGTCTACAGAAGTCAAGCAAGGACATGGACAAACTGGAGGGTGAGTTCATGGCCTACCAAACTGACAACCTGCCAGATAGTGTCACCATATGTGACAGAGTTGACACACAGTGGCACCTGATGGCTCAGGTTAAGGATGGCAATGGTCAGGTGAAGTACCCAACACTGTGCCAAGTGATGCTCTTAATTATCAGCATTTTCCACTCCAGTGCTGACTGTGAAAGGATCTTCAGCCTGGTAACTAAGAACAAGACTGAATTGAACAAGACTGGCAGCTTAAGTCCAACATGAAAACTGAAACCCTGAGTAATCTGATCACACACAAACAGTACATGGTGGCCAAGGGCTCTGTCTGCCACTGTCAGTCATACAATAAGACAACACTGCAGAAGGCAAAGTCAGCAATGTACATGCAGTTATCCAAGTCTCAATCAGTGCATTTACATGCACATCCAAATCGAGCTACTGTCGGTAATCGAGCTAAGGGTCCCAGCAGGGGTGCCAGAGAAATCCAATCCTACATGCACACAAGGAAATCGAGCTATTGTGTGAGGTACATTGTGCACCCGAGCCACAGGTGGCGCTACACGCCCCATCGTGTTGGTACACTTCCGGTTGTCGTCATGAAGAAGAGCTATTCAAGAGTATAAACAAAGTTATCAGTTCCGTGTTATGCTCGCCATTTTCTCTTCTTCATTCATTCGTTCTCCTTGTTCCTCCTGACCTCTTCTGCTGCTCACTACTACTACTGTTGTCATGCCGACCGAGGCTGTTGTATTTCCCGCTTGTGGTCTCGTCACTCGTCACTTCTGGAAGGGGCAGTGCTGAAGTAAGTAGCTCGACTACGTAGCTCGATAGGGTTTACATGCACTAAGTAGCTCGGCTACAATCGCATAATCTAGGTTGCGTAGCTCGATTACGAGAAATCCAGTTCGGTTCGATTTCAGCCGAGCTAAGGTGTTTCCATGGCATTTAGAACTTCGATTTCAGTCGAGCTACAGCAGAAATTCAATTTTCTCTATGTGCATGTAAACGCACTGATTGATTATACTGACTTCTCTTCTGCCAATAGTCACTGCACAAGTGCCAGGGTAGATTACAAGAACTCTTCACTGCCGTGACAGGTCTAACCTGTTAATAGTATGCACTTTAACATGTTTAACGTACTGTTATTAATAGTCACATTGCAGTACTGTGTAGTTTGTTCAAGAAAGTTGTTTTCTAGTGCCACTATTATCAAGTGTGTAAATGTTAAAGTTGTTGTGGACAGTTTTTTTTTTTTTTTTTTTTTTTTTAAACTTTATAGGAGTTATTGGTCATTGTTTTTGGAACTTCACTGTTCAAGGAGTGTTGAAGTTGGCAGGTTAATGAACAGAATAAACATTCTGCTATAATATTACGGTCCTCTTTGACTTAATACAGACTGAAATCAAGAAATGCAGGTTAAAATTCTCCATTTATTTTGCTTTAAAAAGTACCTGAAAATGACTTAGATTGCATTTGAGCTTCCCTGAAATTTGGTTTCTGGGGGCCTAGGCAGCCCCCAGACCCCCAGCCTAAATTTTTGGCTGCCTCACTGTGTTCGGCTTCACTACTCTTTTTCAAAATCAGATGTTGGTGCCTCTGCCTCCCTCTCCACCATCTGGGACAAAATGGCCCCCAGCCCTCTGTCTGATGTAATGAGTCTGCAAAACAAAGGGAAGAGAGAAGTGAAGGGAGTGTAATAGTGGCCTACCACACAGTGCAGCCTGGACCTGGGTGAAAGCCCATTGGCATGGCTCTGTCCACTGGACCGGATCTGGCACCCCCTTTTTAGTGAGATCAGTCAGCAGTCTGGTGAGCTCCAAATAGTCAAACACAAATCTACAATGATAGCCAGCCAGTCCCAGGAACTGTCTCTCCCCCTTTTTTTTTTTTTTGGTCTTGGGCCTCAGGCAAGTCGCAATTGCTAAGGTTTCGTTAATTTGGGCATGCACCGGCCCATGACCCAAGTGGAAGCCCAGACAGAGTTATAAGGGCTCTGTCTTCCACCTGCCCGATCGTACACTTCTTCTTTGGGTTAACAGTGAGCCCCACATACCTCAACAACTCCAGAACAGCCCTGAGGTGTTTCATGTGCCACAGACAGTTATTGCTATATATAATTATGTCATCAAGACAGGCAGCATGCAGGCGAAGGATTTTGTCGCCAGAGCCCCGAATACCCTAAACAGAAGGGGGACAAATTTGTGTCAACTGAACAAGGTGGAAAAGGCTGTTTTTTCCCCAGGATAGTCGAGTCAAGGGGATCTGCCAATATCCCCTTGTTAAATTCAGTGTCGAATAAAAGTGAGCTGTGCCTAGCCAATTGAGCAACTCATCAATGTGAGGCATCAGATACGTGTCAAATTTAGATACTGCGTTGACATTTCTATAGTCCACACAGAACCAGACTGACCCGTTGGTCTTTGGGATGCTCCAGTCGCCTGTGTAACTCCTCAACTATTCCCATTTTGAGCATGGCCTTGCATTTGTCCTGAACTAGAGTTTTCTTGTGTTCAGGTAAGCGGTATGGGTGACTACACACCACCACCCCTGGAGGCATCTCAGTATGGTGTTCTATGAGGTGGGTGTGACCAGGAAGAGGTGGAAACATGTTGGAAAACTCTGCTTGCAACTTGGCCACTTCCGCCAGTTGGGACAGCGAGAAGTGGTCTTCGCAAGGGACCAGGGTGGATTGACCAGCTACTTTCATTTTTACCTCTGGCCACAGCTCCTCCTTCTCTGGAACTACCATCATCAATACCACTCGTTCCATAGTTTAAACAGATTGAGGTGGTATATCTGCAGCACGCCATCTTTATTTGTTTTCTTCACCTAATCGTCAATGTCCCCAAGTCACCGTTTGACCTCAAAGGGCTCTTGCCACTGGTGAGCAATTTAGAGCTTGATGTGGGTAATAACATAGGTGGCAACATGACCAATGTTTGCAGTAGCAGCGTAACAAAAATGTAATTTTCTTTGTTTACATCTCTCTTCTTTTTTGCATGGAATGAACCCCAGTGTGTTTGGGAAATGCATTTATGGCCATCAATTTCTTGTAGACATTTGTAAATAAGAACCATTACTTGGATGATTTGCTGGCAGGGAGAGATCAGTGCACTTGGCCTGCTACGACGTATAGTCTCCAAGGTATCTTCGGCCTTGCCGAAGTGGAAGCAGTATAACCAGACACAGAAGTGGGGTAAACACAGAGGAGTGCAGGCTAGGCTTGCTACTACCCTGTCCAGACTGGCAGTTCCATCAATAATGCTAGCCAATGTTCGATCACTGGACAATAAACTGGACCATATCAGTTTTATGCAAGCTTCAATACAGAACATGAGACTGCTGTGTCTTCATGTTTACCGAGACATGGCTAAATGACATTTACGGACATCGTGATTCAGCTGAAGGGGCTATTACGACACAACAAAGCTATCCTGTCCACTCTATCTGGAAAGCTACATGCAGGAGGCCTGGCTGTATACATGAACCAAGCCTGGCTGTGTGCATGGTGCCAAGACACTTGGGTAGTTTCTTAACTCTGTTCCCCACATGTAGAGTTCATGTTTGTGAAATGCTGACCATTCTACATGCTGCAGGAGCTAACAGCAGTCTTGATAGCTGTTGTTTATGTTCCACCTACTGCCAATGTGAAGGAGGCTATGAGCATACTCTACAATGCAATCAGTGAGCAGCAGACAGCCTATCCTGATGTTTTTTTTTTTTTATCATTGCAGGTGATTTCAGCCACGCATCTCTTTAAAGCATATATGCAGAGCCATGGCCTCACTTTCGTTTATAAATGCCTTGAGACCTCAAGAATGGCACAGGAATAGCTTTAAACGTTAACAATAAATCTAATACAGTAACTTTTACGATTAAAGTGATTTATATAGGTAGCAGTCTGAGTGAATGACCTTGACGTCCATAACGTCACAACAGAAAGTCTATCAGTCTCATCACCATTTCCGCTATATTAAAACACAGAGCTGACTGCAACTCTGATCCTCCATTTTGAGCTAATTTATCGCCATGCCACGTAGATGTGTTTTTGGCTGGTGCAGCAACACAACAGAAGCTGGATTTATGTTGCATTCATGGCCCAAGAATATTCAAACTGCAGATTTGGACGCGTTTTGCGAGAAGTTCATGGGCACATTGGGCGGCTATGAAGTGGTCTCTCCTCTGCTCTGCACATTTTACTGAAGACTCGTACGAGACCTCTGATCTGTTGAGGAGAGTTGGCTATAAGCCTATATTGAAAGAGGGTGCAGTATCAGCAATTACAGAAAAACAAAACTACAAGAAAAGGAAAGTATTTATTTTTATTTATTTTTTTTTAAAGGAAAGTAAGTTCAGTTGCACCAGTCCTCCCAGAGTGAGCTGAGGGTTGTTGCTAAAACCCGGGACGGAAAGGGATGGGACATATCGCTCGGGCAGTGACCTTCCTGCAGTTGTTGCTAAAACCGGTGACATCCCGTTCCGTCCCGGGTTTTAGTAATTGCCTGAGCCCAGCAGTAATGGCGGACTATACAGTATGAAGAAAAGTGAATGAGTGGAACAGCTGTCTTATTTCTAAACTGGATATTGCTGCCATCTCGCCCTTACGTGGAAGAAGCAAATGAACGGAGAACTGAACAAACAACTGAAAGTCAGATTGTTTCAAAAACAATTGGCCACAAGATCGGCCTTCAAGAAGCGAAGGCTTCACAGACAAGTAAGCGCCGACTCTCATTTGGATTAAAAAAAAACTTGTTTACCTGCATTTAGATTAATACATGTAACTTGTATTGTGTATTTAAGTTACCGGTATAAGATTATTTAATTTGCTTCAGAATGTGATTGTCTCAGTTCATCTGATTATTTAATTAGCCTTTTACGTTTTATCAGTGAAAATGCGTACATGTATGTTGCATAAGTTATAACACCTATCCTGTTTTAATGAGAGTCAATCCACAATCAATGAAGTCAAATCAGTCTTAGTTGAGCAAGTTGGTAACGGTATTTCTTACTTTCACCATAAATTTTTATTTATATGACTTTGGTCTATAGCTGTAAAAGACTTAGGCCTTAAAACCGGTTCCTGCTGTGATGTCACACACTCAGGGCTGGCTGGCTCAGCGGGGCAGCTCAAATGCCAACTTTGCGGTCAATTTTTAACTCTCAAAAATGTATTTTTTGTTTATTCCCATTTATGCAGCATACAAGAGTCAAGGATGGAGATGTGATCCACTCAGACATTTATTTAAAAATAAAGGCTCTGCATATCTCCTTTAAGTCTGTGCTACCAAGCTTTCCACAACACATAAAATTTCCAACAAGAGAAAACAACACTCTGGACATGATTTATACGAATATTAGGAATGCGTACAAGGCAACACCCCTCCCCCATATCAGCAATTCTGATCACCTAACTGTTATGTTAATGCCTGCATACAGACCAAGGGTGAAACAGGAAAAAACAGTTCTCAGGGAAGTCAGACTGTGGCCACAAGGTGCTATCACCACATTACAAGACTCTCTTGAAACCACACAGTGGGATGTGTTCAAGGAGGCTTACACATATGACTACATCATTGACGTGGAAGAGTACAGTGAATCTGTCATGGGCTTACATGAACAAGTGTATCCAAGATGTGATGAAAGTTTTCACTGTAAATACTCATGCCAATCAGAAACCCTGGCTGTCTGGGGAAGTCCATGCGCTGCTAAAGGCCCGGAATGCTGCCTTCAGATCCAGGGATGCTACAGCGTATAGACTGGCCAAAAGCAACCTAACACGGGGTATCAGAGAGGCAAAGAGGAAGTATGGGCAGAGTCTCCATGACCACTTGATTAATAACAAGGACACATGCTGCCTATGGCAGGGCTTCCGAACCATCACAGGCAGCAAGCCCACTCCTAAACATTGTCACAACGACCCCTCTCTCCCAGATAGGCTCAACCACATCTACACACACTTTGAGGTCTGTTGCACAGAGGCTGAGACAAACACCCAGTGAACAGACTCTACAGCTGTCCACAGACAAGCTGAAGAGTCTTCTCCAATGTCAGTCCCAGGAAGGCAGCTGGGGCAGATGACATCCCAGGTTGTGTTCTTGGGAACTGTGCAGAACAGCTCAAAGTTGTTTTCACAGATATTTCTAGCATCTCCATAAGTCAAGCATCAGTACCCACCTGCCTCAAGAGCGCTACAGTTATACCTGTGCCGAAGAAACCCAACCCAGCCTGGATGAACGACTTCAGTCCTGTGGCTGAATAGTGAAGTGCTTTGAACATTTGGTCATGCAACACATCAAGGCCTCTCCCCCCACACATCTGAACCCTCTACAGTTTGCATACAGAACCAACCAATCCACAGATGACACAATAACTGCCACCCTTCGCCTGACACTGTCCCACCTGGGAAACCGGGATGCCTATGCCAGGCTCCTCATCAGTTTCAGCTCAGCTATCAACACCATCATACCACAGCAACTGGTAGAGAAGCTGAGGTCCCTGGATCTCATGGACACTGACACCATTGACAGTGGCACCTGCAACTGGATCCTGGACTTCCTGACAAACAGGCAGCAGATAGTCAGTCTCAGCAGCTACACGTCAGGCTCTATCTCGGTGAGCACGGGTTCACCCCAGGGATGCATCCTGAACCCCCTGCTCTTCACCCTCCTCACCATCCACTCGTCTCAGCAGCAACCATCTCAAGTTTGCTGATGAGACAACAGTAGTGGGTCTCATCACAAAAAGCGATGAGACAGCTTACAGGATGGAGGTGGAGTGACTGACAGCGTGGTGCAACAAACAACCTCTCTCTGAACATCGACAAGACCAAGGAAATGGTCATAGACTTGAGAGAGGTCCATGCAGAGCATTACCCCCCACTGACCATAGGTGGCGAGGCTGTTGAGAGGGTCAACACAGTTAAGTTCCTGGGTGTACACATGACAGACAACCTGACCTCTTTGACTAACACCATGGCCATCATGAAGGCGCAACAGCAGCTGCATCCCTTCCAGAGGCTGAAGCAGGCCATCCTACCCAGAGGCACCACTGAAAGTGTTCTGACTTACTGCATCACTGCCTGGTTCGGATCCTGTACAGCATCTGAACTAAAACCACTGGACAGGCTTGTGAGAACAGCAGGGAAGATCATTGGTGCCCCTCTCCCATCCCTGTTGGAGATCATCTTCAACCAGTGTTGCATCTGCAGAGCCTCCAGCATCATCAAGGACTCCTCCTTTCCTTCCCACGGACTGTTTTCCCTCCTGCCATCAGGAAAAAAGTACAAGAGCATCCGCACCAAGACCTCCAGGTTCAACAGCTTTATCCCTTAAGCTTTGAGGGTCCTGAGCACTTTTGGCTCCCACTGGACTCCTCAACTAATGCAATCCAAACTTCACACACTGCATTGCACACTTTACTTTAACCCCACTAGTGCAATTCGTAAACACCACAGTGCACTTTACACTCCACTAATGCAATTCTATACTTCTAGACTTTGCAGTTTACACTCCACTAGTGTAATTCTTACACACCACACCATGCACTTACACTTCACTTGTGCTATATTGTTCTTTACACTCCACCAGTGCTATCTTAGACACCTCACCATGCGCCTTATGTCAGGGTTCCTATGCAGTATGGAAGAGTATTGAATTTGATTTTAGTAATTTCCAGGTCTGGATGAGTATGGAAAAAGGAAAATGGAGTATGGAAAAATATTTCTGTTTTCAGACTATTGCCCCTGCTTTCTTTTCTAAAATATAAAATTAAGCCAAAATGTTCAAACCAGTGCGAGTCTGATGTCGTTCAATTTAAGCAAGGCAAGATGTGGGCAATATATCTGAAATGATTTCTGTGGCATCTGCCATCAGTCAACTATCTGACATGAGCATGTTGGGCTATGTCGTATCTATGCAAAAAAAAAAAAATTGGTGTGAATGCACATTGCAACATTACAAATGTAAGAATGGGTAATTGAAAGTTTACGGAGAGCTGGCAAGTTTTGCCGGTGTTGTAGGGCTGCCCCCAGGCATGAATGATGGCAAATATCGTGTGTGTCAGTGTTGAAAATTGGCACCCGCTACCTACCAAATGTGGGTGATTTTGCTCAACCTACCAGCCACAGTGGTGGGTAAATAAAAGTAGCATATACAAAGGAACAATGCAATTATAACTGAGATTGAATCGCAAGTCTTCTTGTTTCACTTGGACACTTTAATGAGGACACAAACTCTAGTGAGGAGATTGTGTCCTCATTAAAGTGTCAGAGTGAAACAAGCAAAAAACTGATTCAATGTAGCAACTTGAGCATAGAATGCTAACTACCGATTGACGGTTAAAGAGAATTACCTCAGGTCAAGCAACCTAGGGTAGCACTGCAGCAAACAAACAAAAATGTTACATCATAGAGGTTAAGAGGTCTGAAGAGAAAACCTCACAGAAGACACAGGCCCAAAGAAGGGAAGGTCAAAAAACATTTGTTTAATGAGATGTGGAAAAAACCCAACAACGGGTTCTTGTGAATGTTTTTTTTTTCTTAAACCTGCCCAACTCATTAAACATAACTACCATCAGTTCACAGGTGTGTGTACATGCGCATATAGGAGAGGGAGAGAAATGTCAGTATTTCTCAAGTTTATATATATTTAACTTGTGAATTAAAATAGCCTATTTAACTAAAAATCATGCTTGAATATTGTAGCACTTACTGTATTATTTTTCACATGCAGTTACACTTCATTAAAACAAGAAAGTGGCTGGTTAAAAAAAACAACAACCCTGAGTGGCAGGTGGATAAAAAAAATTTATTTCCAACTCTGGTGTGTATGTCTCTGTGTATTTGTGTATCTGCATGACAATGCATTTGTCGTGTGTGTGCACGCGCGTGTGCATGTGTATGTTTTAGAACAGATGCGTGTGAGAACATAGTTGCCCTTATGTATTTGTGTCTGGTGCACTCGCACAAGACCTCTTGGGCTGATATCTGTCTTACTACCATGTTTTATCTTCATATTTAAACGTGTGTATGAATTTCTCGGTCACTCAACCAGTCTTTGCAGTAGGATGCAACTGGTTTCCTGTGTGGTTGCATGTATTTGAGTGATGGTGTGTATATGCTTATGACTGAAGGACAGACAGAAGACAAAAGAGGAGAGTGTTCTAAACTTTTTGTGACCAATGATTTTTAAACGGGGGCAGCACAGTGGTGTAGTGGTTAGCACTGTCGCCTCACTGCAAGAAGGTTCTGGGTTTGAGCCCAGTGGCCGACGGGGGCCTTTCTGTGTGGGGTTTGCATGTTCTCCCCGTGGCTGCATGGGTTTCCTCTGGGTGCTCCGATTTCTCCCACAGTCGAAAGATATGCAGGTTAGGCTAATTGGTGGCTCTAAATTGACCATGGGTGTGAATGTGAATGGTTGTTTTGTCTCTGTGTCAGCCCTGCGATAACCTGGCGACTTGTCCAGGATGTACCCTGCCTCATGCCCATAGTCAGCTGGGATAGGCTCCAGCTTGCCTGCGACCCTACACAGGATAAGCGTTTACGGATAATGGATGGATGGATTTTTAAACCGTTTTACTCCATCTAATATTGAATGAAGCAAAGTCAGTGCACTTCTGTTCCCTTTTCTTTTGATGAGTTGTACATCATCCCTCGTGTTACTGTTACGGGTCGAAGGTATCTGGATAGTTTTTCAAATTTACATGGCAAAAACAGAACACTGCATTGTTCTAGCATTGCATCTTGAATAAAATGCTGTGCATTGAACTTGTCTGGGGTTGGGTTTAATTGATATGTATGAGCTGCAGTACCGTGCCACAAGAAATTTTGGACCCTGTGAGCGAATATAATCTCAGCAATTACTTGCTTGCTTCTGGCAATTATTTGGCAACATACTAGCTTACATACAGCATAACATACATATTACCAGTTGGATTTTAAAATAATTTATTTAAATAACAAACATCTAATTATTTGTAGTGTGGTGTCAAATATGGTCTGAAAAATGTACTGTGAAGTATGGAATTTTTGAAATGGAAAATGTGTAGGAGCCCGGTTATTGTTTAAAAAAAAAACTACCTCAAAGAAAATTGCTGCTAAATTGTAAATGTGTGAACGAATGCATTTTTTTTTTTTAGTACTTATCTGTAATTACCCTTTCAATAGTTATTTTATGTACATAGTCTTTCCATAGTTACTTTGGTTATTCTGCATACATTGTTTAGGCTAGTAGGAATGGCATTTCATTCTTGACTGAACAAAAGTGCTGGAAAAAATTACAATAAACAAATCTTGTTGTACAGGTGGGACTGATGTTCTTGTGCCTGCTGCAAGTTCTCCCGGGTTAAGCACATGTAGTTTTACGCACAGGTTGAGAATGTTTTGAATTTCACTCTTACTATTAGAAAGTCCCTCCTCTCAATTTTCCAGTATGACATCTAGGCAGAGGTGGAAAGAGTACTAAAATATTATACTCAAGTACAAGTACTGTTACTCTGATGAAATTTTACTTAAGTACAAGTAAAGTTACCAGACAAAAAATCTACTCAAGTAAAAGTAAAAAGTAGATCATTTAAAATGTACTTTGAGTAAAAGTAAAACGTTACTTTTAACAATGGGTGTTTTCTGCCTCCATTGTGTTGTGCAAAAATGAAAAAGAAGAGGAAACAAGGATATATGTACGTCTCAACCCAGATGTTTTATTTAAAGGAAGTGTATCAAATTGAATGCTTAGGATAATGCTGCATTAAAACTGAGACAAACAAAAAAGGTCAATACACACAGTCATGTCGTTTACATCGCCCTGACCACACACAAAGCATTGTACACAAAATATGAAAGTGAAATGTTGCACCGAAATCTCGTAGCTTGCCTGTGTGCACTGTGTGTTATTGAACAATTCAATTCAAACATTATTTGTTTTGCTTAGTATTCCTTTCTGGCCTGTTGGATGTAGAATGGTAGGAGGACTGATCACGTCAGGTTGGCGAGCTAACTTGCTTGCATGATTAGCCAACCAAATAACAGACTAGTTACCGTTATGTTACAGTACCAACAGGTTGCTACTTCAACATTAGCAATGCCATCCACTATTTTTGGAATATAACCAGCCTATTGTCGGTTTTACTATGGAAAGGAAACATTATGATCAGGGGCACAGATACGTTTTTTGAACTGGGGGGGACAAAAAACTGGGGGGGACAAAGCTGCCAGCAAACCAACCCCAACCCCGATATGCCTGTCAAACTTGTTGTGGGTAACCATAGCAGCCAAGCTCGAGCTCGCAACCTGTGCAGTCTGCGCAGCTCAACCAACCGAATATCAGTCTTTGTTTTGTTTTATGTGAGTTGTTGCAACTATGTATACACTGCTGTGCACCTCAATAAACCGAATGGTAATTAGTCTTTTGATTTTTCCGTGAGGTTTGCCTTATGCAAAGAAAGACAGCATAGACGTTTTTTCCTCCCTATAAGTGGGGGGGGGGACTGAACGAGGTGAATTTAAATCTGGGTGGGACGAATCCCACCCGTCCCACCCTCTATCTGCGCCCGTGATTATTATGCCAATGACAATACTTACCTCAACATGCTTGCGCAGATTAGACGTCGAATTTTTGTATGCTGCAATGGTTGTCTTCTTGGGCACACATAATCTGCATTGCATAATGAAACTGTCACCCCTTTTCTCTACGAAGCTGAAGTGATCACGTATGTAGGGCCAGGGGTGCACTTCATTACTGGAAGAAATTGCGTTTTCTGCAGGGTCGTCCACCACAGGTTCCTCGGTCTCCTCCATGTCCGCAGGGGCGCTTTATCAACACCCGTGGCCCAGGGGCTAGGCCCCTCATAGGCTACCTGTCAACCCTACCCTTACCGTTGGCCAGGAAAACACTCTTATTTTATTTGCAATACGTGTCAAGCATTTACAGTGTAAGTGCGTAATTAGCCTAGAAGCCTACGATAGGTTACGTTTGGCTCAGCATAGCTGCGCAAGGCCCACGCTCACATCGCTCAACACATCCGACCACAGAGGGAGAGAAGAACGCGCACATTATCATTACAGAGCCGGTTCTGATTATTACCACAGACAGGACAGTGATACTGCGTAACTTTCACGCAGGGGCATGGCCAGAGATAACCACACAAGCCTGCGTGCGCTATAATGTAGACCTATGTGTTGTAAACATAAAACACACACACCTACAGACAAGTCCTTTTAAAAAAATAAAATACATAAAAATAGCTCGGCGGCATGAAAACAAACATTCACTGCAAGTCAAGGTACTTGGCTCGGCGGCCACATGAAACGTAAACACCATGGACAGCGGCCAAACTCATAACTCTACAGACCGAAATACACAAAACCAAGTCCTACTAGGGTCTATTTTACCGATCTATGTTCAAGCATCATGCAAGGCTTCCTTCTCCTTGAATGAGACCATGCATTCAACTGCCTTTTTGACATGACTGCATCAAAATACCACTTGCAACAATATTTCACGCTAGGGCTGTGCCGATAGACGATGCCATCGTCCATCGACGATGGTGGTCATCCATCACGATGGAGAGCCACCATCGTGATACCACGCCCCCTCCTGTCATAATCATGCATATACGGTATCATCTGGGCCTATTTAACCTAAAAAGTTAGTTTTTTGTTAGTTTAGTTAGTTAGTTTTGTTTAATATATAAATATATAACATATTATAAATACATAATTATATAAATCATTATAAAGTAATATCCTATTACCGCTTGTTCACGTAGGCTATGGTGCAGGGACGTGCTAGTGAACATAACGTGGTTACACAAATACAGTATGCTACTAATAATAAATTTTGACTTCATTTTTTAGCCTACACTATACTTTTAATGTAAAATTTGTCATGTTGTTCAAACAAATAGCCACTATTAACAGTCGGGAAATATTTCACCTTATCAAACGGCAGTGAAGCGCAGACTTCGGCAGAAGTCAAGTAACTTTAATCTGGTAAATAGGCCTACTTTCAGACTCCAAAATGGTCCACTCTAAGCCATAATGTCAAACCAAATGGAAGAATGAAGGTGATTCTGACAAATGTAAAGACAGTAAAAAAAAACAATATTAAATCATGATTTTAAAAGCTGGTACAATAATTCAAACACTAATAAATTGGAAAAATTAGCGCGTTCAAGTGCGCACTAAAGGCCGAAACGCATCTTCAATTGATATGGTGTAAATAAACAATGAGTAATAGCTTAAGTGTAGTTTCTTCTCATAGTTTGAATACTAGTCTTTCATTGTTAGAGCAGATTAATATCTTACCGTGACCAGTGAGTGCTCGGGGAGGTTCATTTCCACCTGCGCTTTGCGCAGCTCATTTCTCCGAAGCCAGCTGTGCGCAAACGCAGTGTTGACTGCTCGGCAAACTCCAAACGCTCGGTCTGTACTGGCCCTCTGTTGCGCAAGCGAGTTGGTTATGGCCAGGTTCAAATTGTGCTCAAAACAACTTAACCACGGCCATTTCAATTGCCTGATGGCTGTGACAATGTTCGCCCCGTTGTTATACAGGCGATCTTTTTCTCCTCTATTTTCCATACGGCAAGTGTCTCGCGCAATGCGTCTTCTGAATTGTCCGCTGAATGTGTCTCTGGCATGAAACTCGTCTGCAGGCATTTGGACTGCATTGCCCACTCTCGGTCCACATAATGTACGGTAGCTGACATATAGGGCATCATGTTGCAGCTGGACCACATATCCGTTATCAAGGCCAAATATTCCACATCACCTAGCGCTTTTTTTTCTTAACGTGCCAAAGCCTCGGATGAGTATCTAATACTTATAATAATAATAATAATAATAATAATAATAATAATATATTTAATAATGTGGTATTAAAATCCCCCCCACGATATGATCGTCCATCACGATGTTTGCACTGTAAACATCGTCGATGCCAATTAAGGGTGTCCCCTTAATTGGCATCGACGATGTTTACAGTGCAAACGTTTACAGTGCAAACATCGCACAGCCCTATTTCACGCACTCCATCAAGAAAAAAGTTAAACATGATGAACACGGGCATACTGTTTTGAGCATACGATTTTTTTAAAAAAGAAACTAGCTACATCAAAGTCCTTCAATAAACCCATCCTTTAGCGCAAATGAGCTTAACCTAGTTCAAAGCATGACGCTAGCAGTAGCTGCATAAGGCAAAATCATGTGGGCCTTTCATCAGCAACAAGCCACGGCGGGCAAACATTAATAATCAGGCGTCCTTACCTTAAAACGTTGTCTTGACCACAGAACTTCTCAAGTATTTCACTTAAATCCACACGGGTTAACAACACACCCAACACAGCTAGCGAGAAATGTGGATCTGCGCTAGCTTTGTATTGCTATTCCCCTCAGTATGCTTACTCTGTCTTCTGCCCGAACTGTGAACATTATAGGCTACAATCTTTTCATCAATTTCTTCAGTAGATGCCGTTTTAGACATTTTATTATCCCCATCGAAATATGCTATTATACTAACATGATTATAACTCAAATCACACAACACGTATTCAAATCACAACTGATTTATTTTACTGTTGGACAGATCATAGCATATCTAGCCTAGCTGCACATAGCCTAGCTGCTGGTAGGCTGATAACTGATAAGTAGATGATATTCTGAACAGATTGGTGATCCTTACCTTAAAAAAGTCTGTGACTTTAGGCAACGATTCTATCATTACCTGCATCTCTCTTTTTTTTTTCCTTTTATGCGCCCCGCTAACATGTGAACGCTTCATCTTTCAAAGCCTCTAAATTTGTGTCTCAGTAGTCTGCAGTCTTTGGCGCGCTTTCGTGCGTGACGTTACATTTTGTTACATTTTATTCTGGTACAGTTGTGGGTGTTCGTTTTGCGAACCACATCCACCATGTCTCTTACAGCAGGCTACTGTGCGCTCATTTATTTCTAACCTTATTTCTATCCGTACATTAATGTAGGCCCACGATTCCGACAGTTTATTATATGATTAATATTACAAGGCCCCTGATTGGCTGTGGCCCCCCACCCCTTAAAGCGCCGGTGCATGTCCGCCATCGTCTGTGTGAGACTCGCGCGTGCGACAACTGTCCTTCCCGTGATTCATTTCCAGAACGCATTTCCCCTTCTCCATTTTAGCCTTTTTTTATTATTTATTTTTTTTTACTCAGTAACGGTTGTGATGTAAAATGTACCAAAGTACACTACTTAAAAGAAAACATACTTAAGTAAAAGTAAAAGTACACTCTTTAAAAATTACTTGAAAAAGTATAAGTACACAAAAAAGCTACTCAAGTACAGTAACGCAAGTAATGTAATTCGTTACTTTCCACCTCTGCACCATGAGGCTCGCAGCCATATAATAATTTAAATGGGGAAAAGCCCATGGAGGCTCATGGGACCTCTCACACTGTGAATAACAGGGGTTCAAACCATTTATCCCAGTTACATGTGTTTTTGTGCACAAACTTGGATTTTTAAGGGTTTAATTAAATCACTTGAACAAGCTGTCTGTCTGTGGGTGATAAACGTTTGTGCAGATTGATTTAACCCCCAGGAACTCCGTTTGTGAAGGGGACGTGACGAACATAGTGCCCTGATTAGTCACGATTTCTTTCAGAATCCCGACTCGGGAGATAATTTTAAATAGTGCCCCTGCAAAATTGCGTACAGAAATGTAGGGTTATAATGAGTCATATGGAATACGAGTTTCCTCCAACTCTTTGGGACCAACAACTGTGTCACTTTTTTGCTGGTCTAAGTGTCCTGCATCACTTGATACATCCTATCCTTAACTACCAAAAAGTATGGGCAGGAGGGCACAATGTTCAGTTGGAGAGTTTGACCATTGATTACTCTCACTTGGTCAAAAGCTTGTCGCAGAGTGTCATCTTGCACCTGCTCCAGAGGGAAATCCTTCAGGGAATTCCTAAGAGAGAGGGGAGAGCCAGGGTGTCCCCATTCTCTGTGTCGCTATGACATGGAGCTGATGTAGATGGATCTGGGCCAGCCTCCCCAGCTAATGCTAACCAAAATCCCCCGTGACTGCAGGACCCACCCACTACTACTTGCTCCATTAAATACTTAAATCCTGGCCAATCTATTCCCAGAATTAGTGGGTGAGGCATGAAAAAATCACTGCCTCCATACTATGATTTGTTTACCAAAATTGGGTTCGGACAAACACCAACGGGTGTTCATGAACATCCCCATGTGCACACCAAGTGTGCTGTTCCTAATGCCTCACCTTGCACCAAGCTTTGGTGGATGGAGGCCTAATAACAGCATGATTCCACCAATGCATGATGGGTACCCCTTTGGATACTCACTAGTATGTGGTATGCTCTGGCTTGATCAGGGTGGTCTCTGGCATGTTGGGGACCACTGCACCCACCTCCATCGCGTGACATTAGTCCTGGAGGTTCCCAGGCTCTCTGTCGCACCAGCACATTGGCCCAGGCCTCACCTCTGCACCAGTGGCTCAGGGATCACTCACCTGAGGGGGAGGAGACACAAACAGGAGGGGAGGAGTGGACCACAGGCTTAGCAGGCTGGTTGCGGGGGAATCTACCCTCACTTCCATAGAGTGTAGGGAAAGGGACAAGGGAGAAGAGGCAGGATGCCCACCTGCCACTGGAACCGCTGCCAGATACTCCTCAGCCAGAGCAATCACCTTATGTAGTGACACCAGGTGGTGGCACTGGACCCACTGCACTGTTCCTCCTGGCAACTAAGCGATGAATTGTTCCAGTGCGACCACATCGATGATACCCTTGGTGTCGCAATCTTCCACCCTCAGCCACTGCCGGCAGGCATGAGCTACTGGCAAACCACGAATGGCCAGCTGACCTCCAGAGTCAGCCCGCAGAAGTGCTGACGATATTGCATGGGGATGCAGCTGACCATGTTTCAGGATGGCTTGCTTCAACCATGTGCTCCAGCCTGCTGTCTGGGGGTAGTTGTTGGGCAGTGAGGTGGGCTTCTCCAGTCAGGAATGGCAGTAGGTATGCTACTCGCTGCTCAACCAGCCACCCCCACACCTCCACAGCTTGTTCAAAGAGTGTGAGGAAGGCCTCCTGGTCATCATGTGGCACCATCTTTGTCAGAGTGATGTGGGGGAAGCCTACAGACGCTGCAGCTGGGGTACCGGCTAAAATGATCAGGTTCTGGAATGCCTGATGATCCTCCTGCTGGGCCTGTAGCGACGCTTCAAAATGCTGCTCCTGCTCATTGTGCAAGGCAACAAGTGCTTGCTGCTGCTTCTGTTGGGTGGCTGCAAGGGCATGAATGAGCTCCATAAAAGGCAAGGACTCCATCTTGGCTGTTCACTTCAGGATTCCAACTTTCGGCACCACTTTCTCTAGTGGGTGGGACACTGATGCACTGGGCCAGGCAGGATACTTTTTCAGTGCCCTTTTTAATTTTTGCTTTTCATTTCACTACTCTCTCTCTCTCTCTCTCTCTCTCTCTCTCTCTCTCACACACACACGTATGCAAACTCTGCTCCACACGAAGCTCCCTCCTCTCTGCTTTCTCCTTCCTTATTAACCCTCGGCTGTCACTGGAAGACATGCGTGTGTGTGTGTGTGTGTATATATGTGTGTGTGTGTGTGTGTGTGTGTGTATATATATATATATATATATACACACACACACAACCTTAATCAGACACAGGTGTGATTGTTTTGCCACTCACCTTCCTTGGCCTCGACCACTTCTATTGACAAACTGGTGTTCAAATGCACCCTTGCTGCCACAGTCCTGCATGTGGATTGTGTTATTTTTATGGACAGAACCTTTTAGAGAAAATATTCTTTTAGCTCATTTTGTATTATCAGAAGATGAAAGAAAAGATGCCTCTGTGTTCTGAAGGTCGTATCCAATCCAGAAGGATGTACCAAATTGATAACATTTTTATACCACCATGCTGTTGAATTCTCAATCCTGACTAGTCAGAAAGTGTTGATTTGATTTTCTATAACAGCAGCTCTGACAATATGCTTTCTGCAAGGCAACTCACAGGTTCACATTAATGGGAAGCCATGGCCTAATGGTTCGAGAAGCAGCTTTGGGACCAAAAGGTCGCTGGTTCGATTTCCTGGACCAGAAACACTTCCCTGAAATGTCCTTGAGCCCCAAGGTTGAGGGGTTGAGCACCTAACCCCCCTGCTCCCCAGGTTAATCTGGGTATGTTGTACATCGTTCTGGATAAAAGCATCTGCTAAATAACTGCAATGTAATTGTTCTATTATTCCTATAGTAACTCATTTAATCTGCTTTGAAGGAATTTGTTTGGCTGGCACTCCATATAATCAAGTCTAATAATACAGATTAAAAACGTGCTGTTATTTAACAAAAAATACAACTAATCTTTGATATGCTTTGATATGGTTGAGTTTTCAAGTGTCATTGCTTTGTATCAGCCTGATTTCTGACACGGGAAAGTCTTCAGGACCGAGTACTTTTGTACCTTCCAGTTTCCCTGTAACATAACAAGCTTCATTTTTCCTGATTTATCAACTTCAGGAGAAAGGAAAAAGAGGCTGATCAAGTCAAGTCAACTTTATTGTCAAATATGCTATACATGCTCGACATACAGCAGAGATGAAATTTCAGTCCTCTCTGACCCACGGTGCAAACAGGCAATGCAATAAATAAAAATAGAATAATTGAAATAAACAATATAAACAGTATAAACACTCTAGATAAGAACTAGACATAGACTAAACACTCGTGTGTGTGTGTGTGTGTGTATACACACACACACACACACACACACACAAATTGGAGCAAATAAACAGTCAAGGGCACTTGAGGTATAGCAGGTAAACATGAAATAAGCAGTATAAACAATAAACTAATAGCTGTTAAGGTGAGGTAGTGCGGAATAGTGCAAATGAGCGAGGTAAAGTGAAATGTGCAGTCCCTGAGTTCAGTATGTTAATGAATGTTGAGTGTGTGTTGGGAGGGGGAAACTGTGAGGGTGACATGTCAGATGCTGAAGGGGGGGCAGGGGTGTGTGTGAGCAGAATCTGTGGCAGAGGGGGGAGGAGGGGCAGAACAGGGAGGGAGTTGAGCTTCCTGACCGCCTGGTGAAAGAAACTGTCCTTGAGCCTGCTGGTTTTGGCCCGGAGACTCCGCACTCTCCTCCCCGATGACAGTAGACTGAAGAGGCTGTGAGATGGGTGGGTGGGGTCACCTGCAATCTTGATGGCTTTGTGGGTGAGGCGGGAGTTATAGGTATCCATTAGAGAAGGGAGAGAGACACCAATGATCCTCTCAGCTGCTCTCACGATGTGCTGCTGAGTCTTGCAGCAGGACACGGTGCAGGCGCCGTACCACACGGTGATGCAGCTGGTCAGGATGTTCTCGATGGTGCCTCTGTAGAATGTGTGCATGATGGGGGTCGGGACTCTTGCTCTCCTAAGTTTGCGGAGGAAGTACAGACGCTGTTGGGCTTTTTTGGCCAGTGATGCGGTGTTGTTGCTCCAGGACAGGTCTTCAGAGATGTGCACACCCAGAAACTTGGTGCTGCTCACCCTCTCCACTGCAGCACCGTCGATAGATAGTGGAGCATGCTGGGTGTGCACTGTCCTGAAGTCCACAACAATCTCCTTCGTCTTCTCCACGTTCAGGCGGAGATTGTTGTCCTTGCACCACATGGCCAAGCAGCTCACCTCACTACTGTAGATTGTCTCATCACCATTGTTGATGAGACCCACCACGGTCGTGTCATCCGCAAACTTAATGAAGAGATTAGAGCTGGATGTTGGTGTGCAGTCGTGGGTCAGCAGAGTGAAGAGGAGGGGGCTCGGCACACATCCTTGGGGGGGCCCCCGTGTTTAATGTGATGGTGTTGGAGGAGTTGCTGCCGACCCGTACAGCCTGTGGTCTCCCCGTCAGGAAGTCCAGCAGCCAGTTGCACAGAGAGGTGTTGAGTCCCAGCTGGTCCAGTTTATGAATGAGCTGCTGAGGAATGCTTGTGTTGAATGCTGAGCTAAAATCTATGAACAGCATTCTGACATACGAGTCTTTTGTCTCCAGGTGGGTGAGGGCTGAGTGGAGGGCAGTGGAGATGGCGTCATCGGTCGAACAGTTGGACCGATATGCAAACTGGAAAGGGTCCAGGGCGGGGGGGGGAGGGCAGACTTGATATGCCGCATGACTAGCCGCTCGAAGCACTTCATGAGGATGGGAGTGAGTGCGACAAGGCGGTAGTCATTGAAGCAGGAGGGAGACGGCTTCTTCGGGACCGAGATGATGGTGGTGGCTTTGAGGCACGTGGGGACAATAGCCTGGCTCAACGAGATGTTGAAGATGTCTGTAAAGACATCTGTGAGCTCCTCAGCACAGTCTCTCAGGACACGACCAGGAATGTTATCAGGACCCAGGGCTTTCCGTGCATTTGTCGTCCTGAGAGCTCTCCTCACACTGTCTGGGGACAGCGTCAACACCTGGTCGCCAGGAGGTGGTGGGGTCTTCTGTGCCGTGGTGCAGTTGTCTGCCTCAAAGCGAGCGAAGAAGTCATTCAACTGATTCAGCAGAGATGTGGAGTTGTCACAGGTCTGCAGCGAGGGCTTGTAGTCTGTGATGGTCTGAATCCCCCGCCACAGGTTCCTGGTGTCTCTGCTGTCGTTGAAATAGTCAGCAATGTTCCTGGAATACTGTCTCTTGACCACCCTAATGCCTCGTGACAGGTTGGCCCTAGCTGTCCTCAGGCCCACCTCGTCCCCAGCTCTGAAGGCAGCGTTCCGAGCCCACAGGAGTCTGTGGACTTCCCCTGTCAGCCATGGTTTCTGATTGGCCCGAATGGAGATGGTTCTGGTGACCGTAACGTCATCCATGCACTTCCTCATGTAGGCAGTGCCACGGTCTCTGTGTACTCTTGGAGATCTGTGGAGTTGTTGTAGGTGGCCGCCTGTCTGAACATGCTCCAGCCAGTGGTGGAAAAACAGTCCTGGTGTGCCTCTGAGGACCCTTCTGGCCACACATGTATCTGCTTTGTAGCTGGTTTGGTGACTTTAACCAGCGGCCTGTATGCTGGCATTAGCATAACAGTGGAGTGATCTGAGGCCCTGGGGAGGGAGAGGGCTTTGTCGGTGTCTTTATGCATGGTGTAAACATCGTCCAGAGTATTGTTTCCACGTGTGGGAAAGTTGATATGTCCATAGAGTTTTGGAAACATGCTCTTGGGGTTTGCATGGTTGAAATCCCCAGCCAGGATGAGAAAAGCATCTGGGTGGGCTGTCTGCTGCTCACTGATGTGCTGATAGAGTTCATTCAGTGCTTCATTCCTGTTGTTATTGGAGCCGGGAGGGATGTATATTGCTATCAGCAATATGGCTGTAAATTCCCTCAGCAGATAGAATGGCCGGCACTTAATAATTATAAACTCCACCAGTGGTGAGCAGTGTTTGCAGACCACAACAGCATCGTGGCACCAGGCATCACTGATGTAAACACAGAGTCCTCCGCCGCGAGTCTTCCGCCGTGAGTCTCTCCCCCCCGACTAGCGCTCTGTCTGACCGGTAGCATGTTAGCCAGGCTAGCTGAATGGCACAGTCCGGGACGCTGTCGTTAAGCCATGTTTCCACAAACACGAGGACATAACACTCACTCACAGACTTAGAAGATGAGCGGAGCAGGCAGACATAATCCAGCTTGTTGTCCAGCAAGCGTACGTTGGCTAGAATGATGGTAGGGATAGCTGGACGGTGAGGGCTAGCCGCTAGCCTAGCCTTGCCCCTCTTCTGCTTCCGCATGTTCCGCCTGTGGCGCTTCCGCTGTGGGCTGGACGCAGGAGTGGGGGTTGGTGGGCCCGCCCATCCTAAGCGTGACACAACACGAGGGCCTGTTGCAAGCTTAGTCTGGCCAGGCAAGCTATCTACAGCTCTTCCAAGCTCCCGAAAAATCGGGAACCAATCAACTTTGAGCATCTCCAACAGCCCTGGGTAGAGGTGTGTTCAAGGCACTGACGTAGTAGAACTGCGACCGGAAGCCATAGATTGTTTACAGAATCTATGCTGGAAGCACTTCATTCACGCTTCCGCATCTATTACGCATAGATGCTGTATTGAAAGCATTCAACGGGAAGTTCTCATTGAAAACGGAGCAAAGAGCAGCCCTGGAGGTATTTATTGAAAGGAAGGACGTTTTCGCCTTGCTCCCGACCGGCTTCGGTAAGAGTTTAATCTACCAGTTAGCCCCGTCGCGTCGCATACGTCAGAGGAAAGACTGATGTGATTGGTTTAAGCTTCGTCACAGCCTTTTCTGGCTTCGACCAGTAGCAAACTGAGGCATTTCAGGGAGGCGGGTCAACCATGGGCTCTGGGAAACGGTTGGGCTTAATATCTTGGCCAGACCAATAGCTCGTAGAGCTTTGTCGCGTTAGCCAGACTAGGTTGAGCAGGCCTCCGGAGCAAACCCTAGTCGCATAGCACTTCCGCGTCCACTGGATTTATATCCGTGAATATAGTTCTGTGGATGTCGAGCAGAAACTCACGGGAGTATGTGCGCCTTAAGACTGATGGACGTGACCAAGACGAACAGATACACACTGTTTTAAAACACGAAAACACCGTTCTGTCGGGACAGGGAGGAGCCGCTGCGTGTGTACGCGCCGCCATCTTGGACACAACATAATTTATTGCTGCTACAACATAAATCATAAAATGATCTAGTTTAACAGGCATTCCCAAACATTAAACATAGCTATAAACTGATTCAATATGTCATTATTTAATAAGTAAAAAAGTCTTTGGCAAACTGCTGTGGTATAAGAAAAAAAACACATTTCTCCACTTTCCTATAAGAATATTTTATTCCTTACTTACTAAAATGGAAACGGTACACTTCATCCATTTATCTTCAGTAAATGCTTTATCCTGGCCAGGATCACTGTAGGTCGTGAGCCCCTGGGAATTGTGAGCAAGAGGGCAGAAATACACTGTAGTTTGAATATCAGTCCATCTCAGGGCACCATGTATGTATACATACTCGTTCACACTTAAAGAAATTTAGCAAAGCCACTTCATCTACCAACAATGAGTGGGAGGAAACAAGATAACCTCGAGGAAACCCAGCAGATACAGGGAGAACATGTGAAACTCCACACAGACAGTAACCTGAGTTTAGGGTTGAACCAGGGAACCAAGGGCTGCCAAGTGGCTACACTGCCCCCTGCACCACCAAGCCACTCAACTTGTTTTAATAACAGCTATTACAAACCCGATTCCAAAAAAGTTGGGACAAAGAACAAATTGTAAATAAAAATGGAATGCAATAATTTACAAATCTCAAAAACTGATATTGTATTCACAATAGAACATAGACAACATATCAAATGTCGAAAGTGAGACATTTTGAAATTTCATGCCAAATATTGGCTCATTTGGAATTTCATGACCGCAACACATCTCAAAAAAGTTGGGACAGGGGCAATAAGAGGCTGGAAAAGTTAAAGGTACAAAAAAGGAACAGCTGGAGGACCAAATTGCAACTCATTAGGTCAATTGGCAATAGGTCATTAACATGACTGGCTATAAAAAGAGCATCTTGGAGTGTTAGCGGCTCTCAGAAATAAAGATGGGAAGAGGATCACCAATGCCCCTAATTCTGTGCCGACAAATAGTGGAGCAATATCAGAAAGGAGTTTGACAGTGTAAAATTGCAAAGAGTTTGAACATATCTACAGTGCATAATATCATCAAAAGATTCAGAGAATTTGGAAGAATCTCTGTGCGTAAGGGTCAAGGCCAGAAAACCATACTGGGTGCCCGTGATCTTCGGGCCCTTAGACGGCACTGCATCACATACAAGCATGCTTCTGTATTGGAAATCACAAAATGGGCTCAGGAGTATTTCCAGATAACATTATCTGTGAACACAATTCACCGTGCCATCCGCCGTTGCCAGCTGAAACTCTATAGTTCAAAGAAGAAGCCGTATCTAAACACAATCCAGAAGCGCGTACGTCTTCTCTGGGCCAAGGCTCATTTAAAATGGACTGTGGCAAAGTGGAAAACTGTTCTGTGGTCAGACGAATCAAAATTTGAAGTATTTTATGGAAATCAGGGACGGCGTGTCATTCAGACTAAAGAGGAGAAGGACGACCCAAGTTGTTATCAGCGCTCAGTTCAGAAGCCTGCATCTCTGATGGTATGGGGTTGCATTAGTGCATGTGGCATGGGCAGCTTACACACCTGGAAAGACACCATCGATGCTGAAAGGTATATCCAGGTTCTAGAGCAACATATGCTCCCATCCAGACGACGTCTCTTTCAGGGAAGACCTTGCATTTTCCAACATGACAATGCCAAACCACATACTGCATCAATTACAGCATCATGGCTGCATAGAAGAAGGGTCCGGGTACTGAACTGGCCAGCCTGCAGTCCAGATCTTTCACCCATAGAAAACATTTGGCGCATCATAAAACGGAAGATACGACAAAAAAGACTTAAGACAGTTGAGCAACTAGAATCCTACATTAGACAAGAATGGGTTAATATTCCTATCCCTAAACTTGAGCAACTTGTCTCCTCAGTCCCCAGACGTTTACAGACTGTTGTAAAGAGAAAAGGGGATGTCTCACAGTGGTAAACATGGCCTTGTCCCAACTTTTTTGAGATGTGGTGTTGTCATGAAATTTAAAATCACCTAATTTTTCTCTTTAAATTATACATTTTCTCAGTTTAAACATTTGATATGTCATCGATGTTCTGTTCTGAATAAAATATGGAATTTTGAAACTTCCACATCATTGCATTCCGTTTTTATTTACAATTTGTACATTGTCCTTGTCCCAACTTTTTTGGAATCGGGGTCGTAGGTGGCTAGATATTTTATTTTTTATCCTTAAAGGGGTAGCGGAGCTCCTGGTACACATGTAGTGGAGCCCCATACTTAAGAGAAATGCATCAACCTGATTTTTTGATAGCTTGACCGCACAATGTCCATATGAACAGCATATGTGTACCGCCACAGAAACCTGACTAAGTGCATGGCAATGTATCTTATAAACACTTGACCACTGTACAACACATTTGTATCTTTATTTACATAAGATAAGTGGGGTTTTATACAGTGGTTATTTTTAATTTCCTTTTTAAAAAAATAATGTAGGATTATTTACCAACACATTTTATGGAAAATTCACGACAGTTTCACATAAAACTAGTTAAAACAGTTTTATTTGTCAACCAGCTTATTGGACAGTTACTGTCATGCAAGGGCGGTAGATGGATGTACGTGCAACAAGAGTTTTATTGAAAACATGCAAGCAAACAGATCCAAAATGTAGACAAAGGCAGAGCTGAAAATAGGCAGTGGTCAAGTGAGGCATAGACTGGATATCTGAGGTAATATAATACTCAAAGCCCAAAAACTTAAACAGGGTCAAAACCAGAAAAGTGATACAAAATACAAGGTTTTTGCAAAGTCTGGGTGTTACTGAGAGTCCTTATATGTGTGCACTGTGATTGTGTTATAATCAGGAACAGGTGCATGCTAATTAGTCCTAATGGCGTGCGCGTACTTTGCAGTCTGGCTGTGCACTCTAACCGCCAACATACATGAACCTTACGTTACATTGCATTTAGCAGATGCACTTATCCAGTGCGATGTACAAGTACAAAAGTCAGGTACAAGAAATGCTGAACTTCTACACAATAAAGTTCTAGTGCCAACTGAACAAGTGATGGAATAACACTTAGTGTGATATTCTGTTGAAGTCACAACACTCAGCAAACAGCCAAGGAAAACAATTCAACCATACAAATGAGTTGACAAAGTACAACTAAATAGAGAAAAATAAAACTTCAGTAGTTAACCCCAGGCTAGAAGGTACACAGCCTGGGTTGGTCAAGACCAATACACGGTTACACAGTGGGCAGGAAAGCAGGGGAGAGGTGCAGCCTGAAGAGGTGAGGCTTCAGTCTGCACTTGAAGGTGGTCAGGGAGCAGGCAGTTTTGACCTCAATGGGAAGGTCATTCCACCAACAGGGAGCCAGGACAGACAGCAGTCTTGAGCAGGCTGGGCAGGAGTGGAGAGGAAGAGGGGCCAGGCAACCAGTAGTAGTGAAGCATAGGGATCCGGATGGCATGTAGGGGCAGATCAGTCTCTGGATATATGCTGGCCCTAACCCCTTGACAGCCTGGTAAGCTAGCACTAATGTCTTAAATGTGATGCGAGCTGCGATAGGTAGCCAATGCAGAGGGGCAAGCAGAGAAGTAACATGGGAGAAATGAGGGAGGTTATAGACCAGACGGGCTGCAGTGTTCTAGATGGCAGATGATGGAAGGCCGGCAAGGAGAAAGGATCAGTGCTTAGACCAGGAGCTGAGTAGAGTAGGTGTGTCTGGGTCATTGCATTGATGTTCGCTGGGGAGGAGAGTCTGTCATGAACACCACCCCTAGGTTCTTCACCCTGGGTGAAGATGACATAGAGATGTCTCCCAGAGAGATGATGTCATCCAGGGATGGGGAGGATGGAGCGGGAACGTAGATTACTTCCATCTTGCCTGGGTTGAGCTTCAAGTGATGGTTGTCCATCCAACACTGGATGTCACGCAGACAAGCAGAGATGCAAGCAGAGACCTGTGTATCAGAAGGAGGAAAAGAGAGAAAAAATCGGGTGTCATCACCATAGCAGCGGTAGGATAGATCATAAGCAGAGATAACTGGGCCGAGAAACTTGGCGTAGAGGGGGAAGAGAAACAGACCATGGACCTTGAGGGACACCAGTGGTAAGTGGGCATGGTACTGATAGGGTACCAGACCAGGTAACCTGGAAAGCGCATCCGGAGAGTCATGAAAGATGTAACCGGACAACTGTTTGACATATCAAGTTTGATATTTGATCGGAACTACTGTACAGTGGTGCTTGAAAGTTTGTGAACCCTTTAGAATTTTCTATATTTCTGCATAAATATGACCTAAAACATCATCAGATTTTCACACAAGTCCTAAAAGTAGATAAAGAGAACCCAGTTAAACAAATGAGACAAAAATATTATACTTGGTCATTTATTTATTGAGGAAAATGATCCAATATTACATATCTGTGAGTGGCAAAAGTATGTGAACCTCTAGGATTAGCAGTTAATTTGAAGGTGAAATTAGAGACAGGTGTTTTCGATCAGTGGGATGACAATCAAGTGTGAGTGGGCACCCGGTTTTATTTAAAGAACAGGGAGCTATCAAAGTCTGATCTTCACAACACATGTTTGTGGAAGTGTATCATGGCACGAACAAAGGAGATTTCCGAGGACCTCAGAAAAAGCGTTGTTGACGCTCATCAGGCTGGAAAAGGTTACAAAACCATCTCTAAAGAGTTTGGACTCCACCAATCCACAGTCAGACAGATTGTGTACAAATGGAGGAAATTCAAAACCATTGTTACCCTCCTCAGGAGTGGTCGACCAACAAAGATCACTCCAAGAGCAAGGCATGTAATAGTCGGCGAGGTCACAAAGGTCCCCAGAGTAACTTCTAAGAACCTGAAGGCCTCTCTCACATTGGCTAATGTTAATGTTCATGAGTCCACCATCAGGAGAACACTGAACAACAATGGTGTGCATGGCAGGGTTGCAAGGAGAAAGTCACTGCTCTCCAAAAAGAACATTGCTGCTCGTCTGCAGTTTGCTAAAGATCACGTGGACAAGCCAGAAGGCTGTTGGAAAAATGTTTTGTGGACGGATGAGACCAAAATAGAACTTTTTGGTTTAAGTGAGAAGCGTTATGTTTGGAGAAAGGAAAACACTGCATTCCAGCATAAGAACCTTATCCCATCTGTGAAACATGGTGGTGGTAGTATCATGGTGTGGGCCTGTTTTGCTGCATCTGGGCCAGGACGGCTTGCCATCATTGATGGAACAATGAATTCTGAATTATACCAGCGAATTCTAAAGGAAAATGTCAGGACATCTGTCCATGAACTGAATCTCAAGAGAAGGTGGGTCATGCAGCAAGACAACGACCCTAAGCACACAAGTCGTTCTACCAAAGAATGGTTAAAGAAGAATAAAGTTAATGTTTTGGAATGGCCAAGTCAAAGTCCTGCCCTTAATCCAATGGAAATGTTGTGGAAGGACCTGAAGCGAGCAGTTCATGTGAGGAAACCCACCAACATCCCAGAGTTGAAGCTGTTCTGTACGGGAACAGGCTAAAATTCCTCCAAGCCGGTGTGCAGGACTGATCAACAGTTACCGCAAACGTTTAGTTGCAGTTATTGCTGCACAAGGGGGTCACACCAGATACTGAAAGCAAAGGGTCACATACTTTTGCCACTCACAGATATGTAATATTGGATCATTTTCCTCAATAAATAAATGACCAAGTATAATATTTTTGTCTCATTTGTTTAACTGGGTTCTCTTTATCTACTTTTAGGACTTGTGTGAAAATCTGATGATGTTTTAGGTCATATTTATGCAGAAATATAGAAAATTCTAAAGGGTTCACAAACTTTCAAGCACCACTGTATATAGTTATGATGTAAAGTGAAAGTGCTGGTTCACTGCTGTCCTCCAGGTACCCAGCAGAGTCACACCATAATAAATGTCATGGTGTTGTTTCTGGTGCATGGCATGAGATGTCAAAGAAAGCAACAAATATGTATTCATAACTGTGATACCTCTTATTAGTGGTATCACTGTCACAAGAAAATGCAGCAATTTACTGACGTGAAATACACTACACAATTTGATGGTTCATATGTTATTATTATTCTATTCAGGTTAATTTTGTGCCCTTGTAAATATTTTGCTCATGCATTCATTCGGAGCTCCGCTTTTAAGCAGTGCCTAAATATCTATATTATATATATTTTTTCTTGCAACGTTAATGACACGATGCTTTAAAGCAGGGGTGTCCACAGTGTGGTCCCAGAGCCAGACATTAACTGGCCCACAGTGATATAAGAATATATGATAGTCTAATATCACATATTGCCAACACATTGCAATTTTTCCTTTCAAATGACAGTGGCAACAGACTGTGTTAACACAGTTAACTAAAATGCAAGAGTCTGTTTTTTTCTCTGATTACACGTGCAAATTATTTTGCTGAATGATAATTATTCATGGCTACAGTGGAAAAAAATGCAAAGTTAACTGTGAGAAGAGGTAATTTCAAAAGGAGGAGTGTGCCTTATGATAAACGATCGATGGTGCAGAACAACGGTGGTGAGAAAAAAAATTATGCACCCCCGATATTGAACTTTTGTCGCTGTCCCTCCGACCGTCATATTTACCCTGAGAATTCCCACAAATATTTTTGACTATTGTGTACATACATCCAAGAGCAAATATAGATAAGGCAGCTGATATTATTTTTAACATCACTCAGGAGTTTGACGAAATTTCCCTGGATGCACCGAAGTTTGTAATGGGGGATTTCAATAACTGTACCCTTAAACGTACACTGCCCAATTACTTCCAGTATGTTACATGCCCAACAAGGAATAGTAAGATTATAGATTTATGCTACGGATCTATTCCCAAAGCATATTCATCTAGTGTCAGAGCCCCTTTGGGTAGCTCAGACCATAACTGTATTTTGCTTAGACCCAGCTATAGGCAGGTTCTAAAACGTGTTAAACCTATTGAAAAGCAGATTCAGGTGTGGGATGAGAACAGTGTGGAGACTCTGAAAGGGTGCTTTGAGTCTACATCATGGAGCACCTTTGAAGACTCTGCAGCTGACCTTCATGAGCTGACAGAGGTCATCTCAGGGTACATAGACTTTTGTGTGGAGACAGTGATTCCTAAAAAGACTAGTAGGGTGTACCCAAACAATAAACCGTGGGTAACCAAAGAGTTGAAGGGAGTTTTAAATGAAAAAAAAGGATTTTTGCTTCAGGGAGCCAACAGGACATAAAGGAAGTACAGAGAAAAGTCAATAAGGAGATCTATAAAGCTAAATGCCAGTATAGAGACAAGGTACAGAAGACCTTAATGACAGGAGATTATAGGGCCGCATGGACTGGAATAAAGTTGATGGCAAATGCCCCTTACAAATCAAGTAAAAACACAGAACAACAAGCAGATGATAGAGCAAGCCATCTGTTGGCAAATGACTTAAATGAATTTTTCACCTGATATGAGCACATGGCCAGCGACAGACATTTTACGTGGCAACAGGGCGAGTTGGAGGACGTTGGGACAGTGGGATTATTCACTATTAGGGAGGACACGGTGAGGTGGGTGTTTGGGACAGTTAACACTCGAAAGAGTCCAGGGCCCGATAACATAGGAGGCAAAGTGCTAAGATATTGCTCAGCCCAATTGAGTGGGATTTTCTGCTCCCTTTTCCAACGCTCACTGGATACACAGGTGGTACCTCGGGCCTGGAAAAAATCATATGTGGCCCCCCTTCCCAAGGTCCCTCATCCGTCTTCTCCCAAGGACTACAGACCCATTTCCCTCACCTCTCTCGTAGTCAAATCATTTGAGAGGATTGTCAAAACTCACATTATTAACTCATGCAAGCAGGCCCTTGATCCATTACAATTCGCCTATAGGCCCGACAGAGGAACAGATGATGCCATTGTCACACTATTGGATTCTTTGTACATGCACCTGGAAGGCTCCAAGACACATGCTCGTGTCATATTTGCGGATTTTACGTCAGCTTTTAATACAATACACCCACACATCTTGGCTGAAAGACTGAGACAAGACTTCTGTTTTGATTTTAAATTAATTGCATGGATTTTGGACTTTTTACAGGGCAGAGCACAGCAGGTGAAGGTAGGAAACATCTTGTCGGATGTGCGTTTTACATCTATTGGCACTCCACAAGGGAGTGTCTTATCACCCTTGCTTTTTATTTTATATACAGACAGCTGTCGTAGTAGCTATTCTGATCGTCATATAATTAAATATGCCGATGATACTGCCCTGGTTAGCTTACTGAATCATGATGAAGTCAAACATGGTCCAGTGTTGGATGAATTTGTTGATTGGTGTAAAGTCTCTAACCTGCACCTCAACATATCCAAGACGAAAGAGATGGTTTTTGATTTTAGGCAAAAATCCTTGCCAGCTCCCCCCTCACTTATTGGAGGAGAGGAGATTGAAGTGGTGACAGAATATAAATATCTTGGCCTTATTATAGATAACAAATTATCGTGGGATAGATTTGTAGATGTGATTTTTAAAAAGGGCCAACAACATTTATATTTCCTCAGGAAGATTAAATTGTTTAATGTAGATAACACAATTATGACTTAACTGAATTATGACAAATGTGACACACAAAAGTAAGCTGGGAAAAATTGTTAAAACAAGTGGGAAAATAATTGGGTGTTAGCAGACTGATCTTTATCATGTCTACCTGTCCAGGCTGACCCAGAAAGCAGACAAAATTTGTACTGACATTACCCACCCACTCTCAGTGAAGTTCCAGACACTTCCTTCTGGTCGCAGATATAGATACCCCAACATCAGAACTAATAGAGCAAAGAATTCATTCATTCCTATGGCAATTACACAATTGAACAAGATGTGGGAAACACACACCTAACATTACAAGATAACTGTCACATCTTTTTATTGTATAATTTATCTTATTACTTTTTTTTTTTTTAGCTGGTGCAATGGACGTGGTGTGTTTTTGTTGTGTTTTACGTGCGTTTGTGTTGGGATGTTAGATATGATGGTGGCTGGTGTCTCGTCTTGTGTTGTGCTGTAAGACAAATTGCCTTTTTAAGGACATTAAAGTTTCTAAGTAAGTAAGTAAAAGAGCTGGAAATCCACTAATTCTTAAGTACTTAAATGAAGTGAGTTTTTGCATATAATTATCATCATCATTATTCAGAGTGGTGTAGTGGTTAGCGCTGTCGCCTCACAGCAAGAAGGTCCGGGTTCGAGCCCCGTGGCCGGCGAGGGCCTTTCTGTGCGGAGTTTGCATGTTCTCCCCGTGCCCGCGTGGGTTTCCTCCAGGTGCTCCGGTTTCCCCCACAGTCCAAAGACATGCAGGTTAGGTTAACTGGTGACTCTAAATTGACCGTAGGTGTGAGTGTGAATGGTTGTCTGTGTCTATGTGTCAGCCCTGTGATAACCTGGCAACTTGTCCAGGGTGTACCCCGCCTTTCGCCCGTAGTCAGCTGGGATAGGCTCCAGCTTGCCTGCGACCCTGTAGAACAGGATAAAGCGGCTAGAGATAATGAGATGAGATTATTCAGAGTTCTGCTCCATTTCCATAAACCAGCTAATAAGCAGGATATGATTTGTCTTGCAGCATCTTGGCAGAATTAAATAACAGGTTACTAAATGATATGGTACTGAATAATTCTAAATAAAATGTACCATTAACTGAATTGCCAACCATTAAATCATACAGAGCTAAATTAAATTGATGCCAGTAATGTAAAAGGTAATGCAGCATGTCCTCAGGCACATGAGGCCAACGCGAAAGAGTGCAGAATTGCATTATATTCAGTATTCATAATAAATACATTATTCAATATAGACCTGCTTTGAATTAAATGCTTTCTTTACACTCTGTCTAGCTGTCACTGCATGACCTAGCTGACCGAGTGAATCTAGGTCTGATACCAAGTTCTGAAGAGGGCTGGCCTGTGGCATGCCGTCTCCTGCGGAGGGACACCGGTGGAATATTACATATCCACAACAATGTCACCACACCAATTCAGCATCAGAATCTTCAGCCATCTTCCAAGTCATCGAACGAGGGAGAGGGACCAGTAAACAGATCTCTAAAAATTTCTAGAGACAGAGAAGTGTGGAATAACTGGGCCAAAAACACAGCAAGCCACATCACCACACTTCTAAGAGACATCACTAGAGCTGAGTGGAGGACCAGCATTAAGCATATAGAGCATGTGAAGTCCTATGCACCACACATAAATCACATAGTATTGGATTTGGAGTGTAGACCCGTCAAATAAATTGTCTTCTTTTTGCATGCAACTAACTTTTTCTTTTTTTTTTTAATGAAATGAATTTTAAAAAGTTCAGACTTTGCTTAGCACCATCATGTACCACAGAATGCAAGCTAGTCACCAGTAATATAATAGTATTACAGTGGCTGTGTCTCCTAGAACACTCATTTGAATTTTCCAATGAGCAGTGAAATAACAAGCTACTCTATGTGTGTGTTGTGTGTGCAGTGTTTTAGCATTCTTGCACATAGTTATTATTTTATAGTATACAAGTCGTTTAATTAAAATATCGTCTTTTAATTCGGTTTTCGTGTTGAAGGTGTGAGAAAACTGTTGATAATAAACTAAGGAACAGTGTGAAGTGTGTTTTAATCACTTACTCAGATGTGGAACCAAAGCAGCTACAGGACATGGGTGTGCTTATAAGTGCACCTGCTAATGCTGAGTGTGTGTGTGTGTGAGAGAGAGAGAGAGAGAGAGCGCGCGCGCGCTAGGAAGTTTTCCCATCTTCCGGCACTGTACAGGCTTTTTTTTTTTAAGCCAGAGCTGAAAGTCAAGTTCGTAAGGAAGAGAGAGGCAGCACATAAACACCTCAGCAAAAGTCGGTAAGTTAAAGACTGTTATGAGACAGAGTGTGTGTTTTTAAAACACACACACTCTACATCACATGTATTAACTTAAAGATATAAAGAAGGCTAACGTTTTTATTCATCGTCGATGTGATTACAACTGACCAGTGTGCATTTCCCCTGACTTCTGAACATGTTGCCAGTAGAAACTCATGAGAATAGTCTAATAGTGGACATTATGTACACATACAAATGGATGAACTGAACACAACTGAGAATTTGGACGTCTGTGTATATGCTGCATGTATCTGTTCTTTCTGTGTCACATCCTGTGGGTGTTTTTTAGTCTTTAAGACTAATCAAGTAAGTTCACCTTAAGTCATCTGGTTTAGCTGTTGTAATTTATTTAATTCAAAAGCTTCATCGTTATCCCTAACAATGTGTGGTGCTTTTCCTAGTGGACTGTTTACTCCTCAACCGTTCTCACCTTTCCACAAGTGTTCAAACAATGAACAAAACCTTGGCATTAAGTGTTATAGGACACGTGTTCCTGACCCCAAACCAGTTTCTATTCATTCTTTTAACGGCTAATAGTTTAATCTTTTGTTTTTTTTTCTTCACACTTTGGTTATTGAATCCTAAAACAGAGTGTATGATTGACTGGTGCCAGTGATGATTAACCACCCAAAGCGACATAATTAAATAAAAGTTAACTACAGAACTCCACCCGAGGTTGTGTCTTTACAGGGTGGGAACACTGGGATGTTTGCTTTTCCTTTTCTCATTGCACTGCCTGCCTGCTCCAGTTTCTCTGCTACAGCATGTCCAAATGCTAAGCAGCACAAAGTCCTGGACATCTCATGGAGTGTTTCTCAGAACCAGTGGAAGTTTGAGCCTGTTCCCATGCCCCTAGACCTGGCTGTGTCCTGTGTCCATGCTGCCTATGAGAACCTGGTGACTTTTAACCCATTTGACATTTACAGCCATTATATGGAAACTCACGGCACATTTACAGTCAAAGCAAATGGAGTTTTTATTTTTGTATTTTTTAACATAAAAGCCACTTTTCAAATCAGTACCGAAATTAGAAATGCTTCCTCTGCACCGTGTCCAGGTTTCTGCCCTTTTCCCAAACAGCATGAGTCTTCACTATTTGTATAATCACAAAGATGCACATACACACTCTGTCACACTGCTCGTGCAAAGCAGCGTGTGTCATTTCTTTTGACATTAGCAATATTTTGTTGACTTTAGTTATTAGTACCTGTGCTTTTCCAGAAAACGCAAAATGAGATTCATCGAAATCAGGAGTGTTTATTTCCAGACTGTGAAAATGAACAAAACCTCACATCTTCAACGCATAGAGACTTTGTGCTGACAGGTAAAGGGTTTTTTACTTGCGAAAATCTGAGATTTTTGCAAGTATGTTGATTTGTCTGTTTGTTTGTTGGTGCTCTAGCATCATCACTTCTTGACCAATCTTCACCAAAATGCACAGGACAACTCCCTAGGGTCACACAGACATCATTAGTTTTTGGTGGGTCAAGGTCGAATCTTGTAAAAACACAATCAGCCATAACTTCCGTTTCTTTGTGATTTACGCAAGCATCGTGTTCTCAGGGATGTGATTTTTCCGCGAATTCGCGGAATTCCGTTTTTTTCACCTCAAAATTTGAAAAAAAAAATTTCCGATTTTCCGCTCAAAAATCCGCATTCGTATCCTGTTCGTTCTGACTTTCAGTAATTCCGTCATTGAGATGAAACGAGGTACGTGATTGGCCCATCGCTCTGTAACAACCAATGAACACGCTTGTTAGATAGCTGTACGTAAGCTCGCTTCAAACAAAGAGTTGAAAGATGGCAGCCTCCGTGATCGAGCGTAAAGATACAAATCAAGTTAAAGAAATCGACAGAATAGTGAAAAACAAGTTCCGCTGGGAATGGTTGGAGAAAGCGGTTGCTACAGACGTTGGACATAAGACTGTGAGACATTTGTTCAGCGATGTCGTTCTTTGGGGGGAGGGCAGAGGCCTCTGGCTGTCAAGTTTGGGCAGGCTGGGACCTCCCCTACCCGAGCTACGAGCGTGCAAAGTCGGGCTGGAGCCCTGGATAGAAACGAAACCTAAGTGAGTAAACACAGTAGTTTTGAATATCCTTTGATGAGTGAACACTATAGAGTTATGTATATGAAGTTGACATTGCTAGAGTAGAAACTGCAGAAAAAAAGTGACTGATATGCTGGAACTGAACATGGATGCTAGCATCTTTTTTTCTTTGAGAGTTCCTGAAGACTTGTGGATGAATTCTTATGTTGCATCATGTTTGTTTGAAAAGGCACATTTGGTATGTTCAACTTCTACAGTAATTGAAAGTATAAATTTTGTTTTTCCTTATACAATTTTCTATTTATTCTAATGCAGATGATTTAATTTAGAATGACATTTTTAGGTTTCATGTTTTGGCTTTTTGTCAGTTAAGAATCACTGAATTTACTATAGGGGCTCAGAGTTGCATGTTGACCATTAAATTGGCTTGAATTTGTTAATCATGACAAGTTTTTTCTTGTGTATTTGCTTGCCATTTTAGTAAAATTTTTAAGTCAGAAAACCCCAGAACCCAGGAGCTTCGGGGGGCTTCGTCCCCCTTGTCCCCCCACCAGGGCGCTGCCCTGGACCAGCTGGGGGCCTGCAGCCCCCAGACCCCCGGCTAAAATTTTCAGATAATTTCACCAGCCCCAAATCACATCCCTGTGTTCTGCATGACTTTTTGTTTGTTTGCTTTTTAAACATTTGTCAATGTTTCTTGCCTTTTTTTTCCATCATAGCAAATTTCTTGGAAAGATTAGGCCTATGATACAAACATTGTTTCACAGCACTGTAAATTTAACACCAATTCTCTGGTTTTATTTCTTAATCTAAATCTGTTTATAAACTACTAGTGCATCTCAAAAAATTAGAATATTGTGAAAAAGTTCAATATTTTCCATCAGTTATTTAAGAAAGTGAAAGTTATATATTATAGACTCATTACACACAAACTAAAATGTTTCAAGCATTTTTCTATTTTAATCAGTATGGCATACAGTACAAAAACATAAAAAAACCCATCTCAAAGTATTAGAATATTTAATTTCGAGTTTGAGTAAAACAGTATGAACACAGTGTATCTCTCGGTCTAGTTCAGTACACACAACCACAATCATGGGGAAGACTGCTGACTTGACTGTTGTCCAGAAGATGATCACTGATGCCCTCCACAAGGAGGGTAAACCACAAAAGGTCATTGCTGAAAAGGGTGGCTAGAAAAGGTGCACAAGCAACAAGGATGGCTGCAGTCTTGAGAGGATTGTCAAAAGTTGATTCAAGAACTTGGGAGAGCTTCACAAGGAGTGGACTGAGGCTGGTGTCAGTGTATCAAGACCCATCACGAACAGACATCTTCAAGAAAGGGGATACAACTTTCGCATTCCTAATATCAAGCTACTCCTGAGCCAGAGACAATGTCAGAAGTGTCTTATCTGGGCTAAGGAGAGAAAGAAATGGACTGTTGCTCAGTGGTCCAAAGTCCTCTTTTCAGATGAAAGTACAATTTGCATTTAATTTGGAAATCACGGTTCTAGAGTCTGGAGGAAGAGTGGAGAGGCACAGGATCCAAGGTGTTTGAAGCCCAGTGTGAAGTTTCCACAGTCTGTGATGATTTGGGGTGCCATGTCATCTGCTGGTGTTGGTCCACTGTATTTTATCAAGTCCAAAGTCAACACAGCCATCTACCAGGAGATTTTAGAGCACTTCATGCTTCCATCTGCTGACGAGCTTTTTGGAGATGCTGATTTCCTTTTCCAGCAGGACTTGGCACCTACCCACAGTGCCAAAACTACTACCAAATGGTTTGCTGACCATGATATTACTGTGTTTGATTGGCCAGCCAACTTACCTGACCTGAACCCCATAGAGAATCTATGGGGTATTGTCAAGAGGAAGATGAGAAACACCCGACCCAAAAATACAGATACGCTGAAGGCCACTATCAAAGCAACCTGGGCTTCAATAACACCTCAGCAGTGCCACAGACTGATCACCTCCATGCCACACCGCGTTGATGCAGTAATTCATGGTAAAGGAGCCCCAACCAAGTATTGAGTGTATAAATGAATATACTTTTCAGAAGTTGGACATTTCTGTATTGTAAATCCTTTTTTTGATTGATCTTGGGGAATATTCTAATAATTTTGAAATACTGGATTCCTGATTTTCATGAGCTATAAGCCATAATCATCAAAATTAAAGCAAAAAAGGCTTTAACTATTTCACTTTACATGTAATGAATATAGAATATATGAAAGTTTACCTTTTTGAATTAAATTATGAAAAAAAAGGAACTTTTTCATGGTATTCTAATTTTTTTAGATGCACTAGTATAGTTGAAATAACAGTGAAACTTATAAGTGGTGCAGTATTATTAATAAAATGGAAAACTTGGCCTTGGAAGCATTCGATATGAGAGAGATATTTGTTGAAGCTAATTTTCATTTTGATTGGTGTGCTGGTGTATCTCTGTGGAATGACTCCCACATTGCGTTCCCTCCATAGCCTCTTTATTCTACTCCTCTGGGAAGAAAGATGGCAGTAAGGAACTACAACAGCATTCTCTGGGCCCCAGCTTTCCTCCTGCGGGCAAGACGGTGCAAAGTGAACAAGTCCAAGCTTTATTATAAATCAGAAAACACAGGTCATTGCACAAAGTCTTTTCCGTTTCATGTGAGGTTTATACCACCAGGATTACAACAACATAAACAGAAAATCATCTTATGCCAATTTTATTCCTAAATATTAAATGCATGATAAATAGGCCACAGAACCTCATAATCTTAAACATTGACCCTTATTTTGTTGCTGCAGCTGTATAGACCGACTAGTTTAAAAAAATTAAATAAATAAATCACAAAGCATCCTGTTCTATCTTGTTCATGTCCTGCATCTTCAGTCTATGAACTTTTTCTGCACATTCCAGCACACACTGTACAGTTTGGCTATTTATTTAACCCATTGCATATATTCTCGCACATTCATGTCATGACTCTTCATCCTGTGATCAATTTTTGCACATTCCAAGATGTACTGTACAGCTTGGACTTCTTCAAAACAACCCATGCACATAGCCCTTAAATATGTCCACTTTTCAAATTTGTATATTTTATATTCTTATTTTTTAATTCTATATTATTTTTTTTTTTTTTTTTAATTTATCTTAACTGTTCAAGTACTAACCACCAAAGCAAATTTCTTGTATGTGAGAATGTACTTGGCAATAAACTTGATTCTGATTCGCTGCAAGCATGAGTACATGTTTTTGGGGCTAGACTGATGAATATTTGAAAGTGTGCTGTGAATGTGTTCATTCCTGACCCGGACTATCTGGGATTGAGTCTGAGGCCTTGTTTACACTTGGTTTTTAAAATGCATCTCCAAGGTGTCCAGCAGACTACTTGTGTTCAGATTTCATTGCTGCCTCCATCGCTTTTCTTATGTCCTTGTTAAGGATTCATCAGGATGTGTTAGCATTTACCTTACAAAAGATATGTGGCCAAATGCATTTCGGAACACATCAGGAAATGGTTTGAGTGAAGGTGTCCTGAATGTGTCTTGGTGGTTGTTTACATTTGTGTTTAGCACTGTCTGCTTGTGATCCAGTTGCCCAAGATGTATTTTAAAACCAAGTGTAAGTTTTTCTTTTTTTTTTTCTTTCCAGTACTGGCTGTTTGTGAGTAAGCAGGAAGCTTGGACAGGTTGAGATGGTGCAAGCCATGGAGACCATCAACATGTCCTTCTTGACTGACTCCGAGAAGGAACTGATCTTAGGGGTGCTGCATCGGGATGAAGAGCTGAGACGGTTAGAGGAACAGCGGGTGAAGTGAGTGCTGAATTTTCACTACAATGTCTTAATCAAGAGTCACCTGTACTCTGGAATCTCAGGCCCTGCACATCTGTGCTTTTACTAATCTAGCACACCTATAGTTATGTGTAATGAAATGTGCAGATGCATTTCCACATTTCATCTCATCTCATCTCATTATCTCTAGCCGCTTTACCCTGTTCTACAGGGTCGCAGGCAAGCTGGAGCCTATCCCAGCTGACTACGGGCAAAAGGCAGGGTACACCCTGGACAAGTCGCCAGGTCATCACAGGGCTGACACATAGGCTACGTTTACATTACGTCGAATCAGCGGATCATCAGATTAACGTTCTTAAAACGATTCGCGTTTACACTAAAACCGTTAGCCGTGCACACAGCAACACCAATACACGGATGCGCTCGGCTCTGCAGGCATCCTGCGCTCCAAATCACTCCGCCCTGAACAGCGAGTGCCCTCTGGAGGGTGCGCACTCCGGCCCTGCGCAGCTCACACAGCGCGCGAGTGAAGTGCACAAGCCACGATTCGGGACTGAGCCGCTGTGTGTGTGATCCCAGCGCATATCACTTACTACTTGCAAGTGGAAGGATGGCAAGCCTAAAGACAATCATAACTACACAATGGGCAGTATTTGCATCAGTATTTGCAGTATTTTCATACTTTTATACTCTTTAATGAAAGGTGATACAAGGCGGAAGTCCGCGCCGTTTTTCAGCAGTCGCGTCACATGACCAACGCCAGCGAATCAGGAAGGTGGATGTCACAGTGACGTTGTCCAATGAGGATGCCAGCTAGAGCTCAGCACAGCGTATTCGCGTATCTCATTGTTTACACAGCACCGGACCAGACACGATCTGGATTGAATACGTGGACGCTGGCGGATTCCCGTTTCCCGGCTTTTCCAGGTGGTTTAATGTAAACGGACAGTGCATCCGCGAAGAAAACGAGACCAATACGGTCTAATGTAAACGTAGCCATAGACACAGACAACTATTCACACTCACATTCACACCTATGGTCAATTTAGAGCCACCAATTAACCTAACCTGCATGTCTTTGGACTGTGGGGGAAACCGGAGCACCCGGAGGAAACCCACGCGGACACAGGGAGAACATGCAAACTCCACACAGAAAGGCCCTCCCCAGCCACGGGGCTCGAACCCGGACCTTCTTGCTATGAGGCGACAGCGCTACACCACCGTGCTGCCCATTTCCACACTTGTATATGTAAAAAAAAAAAAAAGAATAAATAACACATTTTTCTTACATACCTTTTAATTAATTTGCCTTGTTCAAATTCAAATATGTAAAATGTATAGAAAATACTTTTTAATTGTGCTGAAGTGAATAATAGTGGGTAAATGTGAATGTGACTGAAAAATAGGATCAAAGTATACAGGCATGAGGAAAAAGCAAAGAGGTGGAGATGCTACTGTAATGTAGAGAAACTTTCCGATAAATTAGTGTTATTGTGCATCAGACTGTTTGTGAATATTGTTTTACAACTCGAATATTTAACTTTTTTGACAGCGTTCACTTTTGCTAAGTAGCATTTTAATTATGTTGGTTTCTCATTGTTTCTGGAATTTCCACTACATATATTTAAATAGTTATATTTACAGTTTGGCAAAGCTTATACCAATCCAGTCCTGGTCCGATGAATAAAATTTTTCGAAAGGGCACTGACTGTAGTGTGATAGACATTTTTTTTTTTTTTTTTAAATCTACTTTTGATCTATAGGAGACTGAAAGCAGAGTTGCTGGACATCAGGAGGAAGGGTGCAAAGCGCAGCAGTGGCAACTACAGTGAGCGCAGCTGTGGACGCTGTCAGGAGCCCCTGGGTCACCTAGCTGTCAACTCCAACCAGTGCCCAGTGTGTAAACACCAAGTGTGCCAAAACTGTCGCACTGTCCGAGCCAAAGGGTTCTGGCTGTGTAGTGTGTGTGCCAAAGAGACGTGAGTATAAACACGCAATGCGTCTCTCTGAGCTCAGAGGCATGGTGGACTGGAAAATTAGATTTGATTTTAGTGGGACAGGTTAATAGTTAATAGAAATACTTTTCTGGTGTTCCTTCCCAGGGACCTAAAGAAGTGTACAGGCGAATGGTTCTATGATCAGAGGGTTAACCGTTTTTCCACAGCTCCTGGGCATGATCTAGTGCGAGCCTCACTCAGGAAGCGCCCTCCCAGTAAGTGCAGGAAACAGATACCAGACAACAGTGTGCTTTTGCTATTTTAGAGAAAAAGCATGAAAAGGAGAAACCTGTTGAACTGTAATATTTAGTTTTGACAAAAACCTGTTTAGTGGTTAGTGGGAAACCAAAGAGACAAAACATTTAAATAAGAAATACAGTAAGTCTAATAAGTTCCTCTTCTTGAAATTGGCATGGTGCCATCCCAGCAAAGAAGAATGAAACTACAGGGGAGGTGCTGTTGAACAGTCCAGAGTTCAACTCCAGCCAGACTTTACCAATACCAAAGCCCAGACTGAAGGATCTTGCTCTGGCAAACAAAAGGTAAGTCTTCCAGGTGAAAACAAGGGCAAGATTTCAGTATATAGGACAGGATTATTAAGTTAGACTGCCTTTCTGATTTTTCAAGTGTAGATCATAAAAATAATTTTTGTTTAGTGGACTGAAAGCTGGTGGTGTAGTGGTTAGCATGGTCGCCTCGCAGCAAGAAGGCCCTGGGTTCGAGCCCAGCGGCTGGCGAGGGCCTTTCTGTGTGGAGTTTGCATATTCTCCCCATGTCTGTGTGGGTTTCCTCCGGGTGCTCCGGTTTCCCCCACAGTCCAAAGACATGCAGGTTAGGTTAATTGGTGGCTCTAAATTGACCATAGGTGTGAATGCGAGTGTAAATGGTTGGCTGTCTCTGTGTCAGCCCTGCGATAACCTGACGACTTGTCCAGCTGGGATAGGCTCCAGCCTGCCTGCGGCCCTGTAGAACAGGATAAGCGGCTACAGATAATGGATGAATATTATTATTATAATAATAATAATAATGTTTTTTAAATAGAATAATTAAAGGACCCATGGCATGGTGGTTTGTTGATGCTTTAAACGGGCTCGTGGAGGTTTCCGGATGTTATATCCGCAGCCTTTCTCGAAATGAACCCTCGGCACGTAGATATAGCCTCCTGGGAGAAAGCCCCATTTCAGCCCTTTTCCCAGTGCGTCATTTTGCTAATGAGAAGCATGGAGGCAGGGAAGGGGCAGGCCATGGGGGGAGGGGCTTGACCAAGCTGCGGGCATGCTACCTGTGTGTGAACAGTAGCAATGGCAGGTCAAGCAACAGTCCAAGCTTTCGCTTTTGACCCGGAGTCCGACCCTGAAGCAGAAGCGCAAGCAGTTGAACAAACTGTAAATCACCGACTTCAGCAGGAGTACCTTCAGCGCAGAGTACCTGGCTAACTGCAGGAAGCGGTTAGCTGCACAGCTAATGTAGCCATTGCAAGGCTAACGCACCGATTTTAAAACACGGCAAAACAACTTAACAGTTATACACTTACTTGTTCGGTGTTTGTGGCTGATGCGGCAGGGATGCTTGGTACGGACCCAGGCTTCAGTGACAGTTGATGTGCAAAACCTGCCCTGTACTGTCCCAAGTTGTGGAAACATTCATCAGGAAAATGCTTCCGACAAGCATACACCGTCTTAGGTAGACTCGACGGCATATTATTGGAGTAAATAAAATTAAACCACTGCGTCTTCAGGGGCTGTCCCGTCGGCAGTAAAAACAGACTCCTTTCTGTGTTGTCACATCCATGTACAGCGCAATTTCCATGTTTCGCTCGCTTGGGTGGTGCCATGTTGTTGTGTCCTCTATGGTCTCCTCACTACAAAATTGAAGTGACGTATCTATGGTGGCAACTTTTGAGCTGGGCGGGCAATCCATACAGTGGGTGGGAATCCAGAGGGGGGCGTGGGGATCATCTCCCTTGCTGACGTAGTAAAGGGAAGAGCCTATCAACGCGCCATTTTGACGCGCCATTCTCAAATGTTGACAAAGGGTGGGCATAGTTTGGTTTACACATTATGACATTTCTAGCCACTGGGGTGACTTAAGAAGGTCAGAGGAACTCATTTTAACGTTAAAAAACCTCAGAAAGTGAAAATTTCATGCCATGGGACCTTTAATGAATGTAGAACCATGTGGCTCAAAATTCTCTTTTTTTTTTTTTTTTTTTTCCTGCTTCACTGTGACCCAATTCAAGATACTATGTCCTGCGTCACATGGTGGGCTTTCCCCATTCGTGCAAGGCATTGTGGGATACAAATTTGAAGCAGGAGAGAAAAATGGAGCACAAGAGTGTGCAAATGAAACATGAAAGACTGACTACAGTAATGGAAAGCGAGAAGAAAAGATATGTTGCGAAGGAAAGGAAACGCAGGACCAAACTAATAAATATCGTGGTCAGCAAGCACCTCCGTATGATCACCTGTTTGTTTAGCGACAGAATGATGTAACGGTCAGTGCACAATCAAGGTAAACCTGTAGATGGTAGTAATCCAACACTGTGGATGCCAGCTGCCGTAAAACCCAAAAGAAGGTGGTAAACCAGCGCATGCGCACATGGACTTCCTCTGTCTGCTTGACTGTGCGAAGCAAGTGATTTCATTTATATTATTTGCTAGAGAATCCCTTCAAATAACTTCCCGGCCACAGAATGGCATTTTATTTATTTATTTGATTGAGATATTACAGAAAAAAACGCATCACAATGACCAAATTTCAGAGGAAACTAAATTTCACCAATTTTTATGAAATCGGAAGGCCGTCTAGCATTAAGTAATAGTGGCTCAAAAAAGAAAGCTTAAAGGAGATATGCAGAACCATGGCCCCACTTTTTGTTTATAAATGCCTTGAGACCTCAAGAATGGCATAGGAATAGTTTTAAGCGTTAACAATGAATCTAATATAGTAATTTTTACAATTAAAATGATTCATACAGGTCGCGGTCTGAGTGAATAATCTTGATATCTGTGACGTCACAGCAGGAAGGCTATCGGTCTCGTCGCTATTTTCGCTATACTGAACTTGCTTTCCTTTTCTTGTAGTTTTCCTTTAATTGTTGGTACTGCACCCTCTTTCAATATGGGCTTATAGCCAACGCTCCTCAAGAGATCAGAGGTTAACTGCACAGGGTTAACTGCAACTTCGCTCCTCCATTTTGAGCTAAATTATCACCATGCCATGTAGATGTGTTGCTGGCGGGTGCAGCAACATGCCAGAAGGTGGATTTATGTTGCATTCATGGCCCAAGAATGTTCAAACTGCAAAGATTTGTATGCGTTTTGCGAGAAATTCACGGGCACATTTTACTGATAACTCGTATGAAACCTCTGATCTCTTGAGGAGCGTTGGCTATAAGCCCATATTGAAAGAGGGTGCAGTACCAACAATTAAAGGAAAACTACAAGAAAAGGAAAGCAAGTTCAGTTGCACCAGTTCTCCCGGAGTGTGAGCCGAGCAGTAATGGTGGAGTACTCGGTATGGAGAATGAGTGGACCAGTCGTCAGATTTCTCCGCTGGATATGCTTGCCTCAGCAATATCTTGCCCTTGCGTGGAAAAAGTGAATGAACAAAGAACTGAAAGTCAGATTGTTTCAAAACAGTCGGCCACAAGATCGGCCTTCAAGAAGCGAGAACACAGACTGGTAAGATGCAACTCTCATTTGGTTACATAACACTCGTTGTTTTACCTGCATTTAGATTAATACATGTAACTTAATACAAGTTACCGGTATAAGATTATTTAATTTGCTTCAGAATGGGATTCTCAGTTCATCTGATTATTTAATTAGCCTTTTACGTTTTATCAGTGAAAATGCATGCATGCATGCATGCATGCATGTACCAACAAGTACAAGTTGTAACACCTGTTTTAATGAGAGTCACATGAGTCTGTCAGTTCAATTCCAACCACTTCTCTAAATGGCTTTGTTCTCTGGCTTTATTTCGTAAGGTGGGGGCCTCCGTGGCCGATGTGTTACTATTGGATTCACTTTCCAATGGTTCGAACTGATACGGTTCTACGTGTATTGCAGTAGCATATACACACACTCCAATTTCAGGACTATCACAGTCAGATGTATTACTATCTGAGGAATCCGAAGAATCTCCAATAAATCCAAACGAAGAGTCCGTTGCAACCACTCTTGGCTGCCGAGTCTGGCTTTGGTCTATAGCTGTCAAAGGCCTCAGCCTTAAAACCGGTTCCTGCTGTGGCGTCACGCAGTCTGGCTCGGTGGGGCAGCTGGAATGCCAACTTTGCAGTCAATTTTAACTCTCAAAGACTTTTTTTTTTTTTATATTCCCATTTATGCAGCATACAAGAGTCAGGGATGCAGATACTATCCACTCGGAAATGTATTTAAAAATAAAGGTTCTGCATATCTCCATGATGTAGTTATTTTGTAAAGAATATGGAGGTCAAAATCTGCTGCAGGATGAAAAATGGCAAAAGCAAATAATCAAATGAATTTAATATGATGTCTGTCAATCTGAAATGTTCAGAAAGGCTTCTTTTAATGTTCTGTTTGGATCTACAGTACTAGTCGAAAATTTGGACACACCTAATTCAATGGCTTATTATTATTATTATTATTTATTATTATTATTTAGGCACACCATGTCTTAAACTGTTATGTACAGAATTATTTTGGAAATGAAAATGTGTTTAAAAAAATTTTCATATTTTAGACACTTCAAAGTAGCCTTGATGACGCTTTGCATGCTATTGGCATTATCTTAACCAGCTTCATGAGGTAGTCACCTGGAATGCTTTTCAGTTAACAAGTGTGCCTCATCAAAAGTTAATTAGTGGAATTTCTTGTCTTCTTATTTGAGCTCATTCATTAGTAAATAATAAAAATACAGTAAATAGCCCTATTCCACAACTGTAGTAATCCATATTGTCAAGTACCAGTCCACTAAGTAAAGAGAAATGTCCATTACTTTAAGACAGTTGGTTTTGTTTGTTTTTTTAATTAATTAATTAATTAATCAATTAATCAATTAATTAATTAATCAAACAAACAAACAAACAAACAATTGAATTAAAAGGTGTGTCCAAACTTTTGACTGGTACTGTCTGTGTCTGAAGTCTTCTTGTTCCTTCCAGCCTGGTGCTTGGCAGAATTCACTATATTGTCAGTCTTCACAAAGACCCTGGACAACTATATTTAACAGTCAATAGCAATGCTTTTCCTGGTATAAAGTTCAAGTTTTTCCTCAAACTTGCTCATGGTGTGCATGTCCAAAAAGTTAGATTTTTTTTTCTTTCTTTTATCCCATTTGACTGCAACATGTGATTCTAGATGTAGTTCCAATGAAACCTAGCAAAGCTGAGACCTGGCATTTTGCAATTTCCACTTGGTTGATCTCAGAATTTGTCAAGTTTATTTGTATAGTGCTTTTAACAATAAACATTTTCGCAAAGCAGCTTTACAGAATTTGAATGATCTTAAAACATGAGCTAATTTTATCCCTAATCTATCCCTAATGAGCAAGCCTATGGCGATGGTGGCAAGGAAAAACTCCCTCAGACGACATGAGGAAGAAACCTCGAGAGGAACCAGGCCCAAAAGGGAACCCAGCCTCATTTGGGCAACAACAGCCAACATGACTATAACAGTTTTAACATGAAGTCAGTTTTGTTGATGTTATATCTCTTCATTGATGGAAACTTGAATGCAAAACTGTTCATGACAACTGCAGTCCTAAAGTTAGCAAGTCAACTGTAGTCCTCAGCCATAAAAGCATTACTGTAGGTGTCCAGAGCATCTTCCAAGTATGACTTTCAACTGTCCATATGAGGCTGTCCTTCAGAGGAGCGATGTGATGAGACTCCAACCAGGTATAGTACATCAGGATGGATCAGGCAGGTTCGAGGAGCAGAAGAGGTCAGCATCTCGATCTCAGGATTGACATGTAACTCTGAGAGGGAGAGATTTTTTTTTTTTTTTTGGGGGGGGGGGAGAGAACACCGGTTGTTAGGTATGCCCAGTGTCACCTGAATAAGTAGGAACAGTATACATATTGCACTGAGTACAAGCAGGGACTCCAGCAAAACTAACTATGACAGCATAATTAAAAGGCCAGAAAGTAACACAGGCGTGAGGGAGCCCCGGGACATAAAGAAGCCAGCCGCTACACTGTCAACAAACTCTGGTGAGCAAGCGAGTGGGGGACTGACAGCATCCATACATCCCAGTTTAACAAAACACACTATGCCTGAGGACCCTCCAGATCTACTCCTTTACCTCATAAACACCATTAACAAAAGGCTTGACTAAGGAGATATATTTTCAGCCTAGACTTAAACACTGAGACTGTGTCTGATTCCCAACACTACTTGGAAGGCTGTTCCATAACTTTGTAAGAAAAGGCTCTGTAAGAAAAGGCTCTGCCCCCTGATGTAGCCTTTACTATACGAGGTACCGGCAGATAGCCTGCACCTTTTGATCTAAGTAGGCGTGGCGGGTCATAAAGGACCAGAAGTTCGCTCAGGTACTGTGGTGCGAGACCATTCAGTGCTTTGAAGGTCAATAGTAGTATTTTATAATCAATACGAAATTTGTTTGGGAGCCAATGCAGTGTGAATAAGACAGGGTGGTCATATTTTCTAGTTCTAGTAAGGATTCTTGCTGCTGCATTTTGAACTAACTGGAGCTTGTTTATGCACTTATTGGAACATCCAGACAGTAAGGCATTACAATAATCCAACCTGGAGGTAACCAAAGCATGAACTAGTTTTTCTGCGTCATGTGATATTAAATTTCTGAGATGAAACAAAGCTATCCGGGTAATGTTATCAATGTGAATTTCCAATGAAAGACTGGGGTCAATAATCACCCCGAGGCCTTTTACTGATGCACGTGAAGAAACAAAGGTCATCCGGAGTTACTGTGTAATCAGAAAACTTACTTCTAGCTGCATGTGGTCCTAGTACAAGTACTTCAGTCTTGTCAGAGTTAAGCAGAAAGAAGTTAATAAGCATCCAGTGTCTAATTTCCTTTACATATTCCTCAATTCTATTAAGCTGGTGTCTCTCATCAGGTTTTGCAGAAACATACAACTGTGTGTTATCAGCATAACAGTGGAAACTAATACAATGTTTATGAATAATATCACCCAGAGGTAACCTATATAAAGAAAAAAGCATTGGACCCAAGATAGAACCTTGTGGAACACTAAACTTTATCTCAGTATGTCTAGAAAAATTACCATTTACATTAACATACTGATAACGATCAGTTAAATAAGACCTGAGCCAGGAGAGGGCCGTTCCCTTAACTCCCACAAGATTTTCTAGTCTATCCAGGAGAATGGAATGATCAATGGTATCAAATGCTGCACTAAGGTCAAGCAACACAAGCAGCGAGACACAGCCCTGATCAGACGCCAACAGTAGGTCGTTTACTACTTTAACCAGAGCTGTCTCTGTGCTATGATGAGGTCTAAATCCTGACTGATACATTTCATGGATGTTATTCCTATGTAAATATGAGCATAACTGCTGTGCCACAGCTTTTTGAAGGATCTTGGCGATAAAGGGGAGGTTTGATATTGGCTGATAATTGGGCAGCTGACAGGGATCAAGGTCAGGTTTTTTAATCAGGGAGTTGATAACTGCTAGTTTAAAGGATTTGGGTACATAGCCAATCGTAAGAGAATAATTTTATTATTTTTAGAAGCGGTTCAATTACTTCAGGTATTATCTGTTTGAATAGACGTGTAGGTAAGGGACCTAGTACACAAGTTGAGGCTTTTGATGCAGAGATTAATGAAAGTAATTCAATTTCTCTAAGGCAGACCTGGGCATTTTACGGCCCGTGGGCTGCATTCTGACCGGCCCGTGTAAGGTTAATTAGAAATTACAAAATAAACGTATTTTCTAATTTTACCTCATGCATGGACTGAATGTGCATTGCTTTTATTTTTGAAGTTGTGTTCAACAAAAACGCAATGCGCGTGACATGAAAATGAGATGAAATCCCACAAAACCTAATCCCATGATAACTACGTCCGTATTTTGTCCAGACCAACCACAAACTTGTACGCCATCCTTCAAACGGTCCAGCCAATCACATAGTGTGACGTCACCAGCAGGCGCCGGAGCCCGAGCCGATCTGTAGATCTGATGCCTACACCGAATTGATCTTGTTGCGAGCAGGTCACATGAGGTGATTAGACTACAAATGTGGGCATAATTATTATAATATGATGTATCTTGCTTGATATTTGGAGTAGAAAGACAATACTGTGATTTGTCTTTTATTGTGTTTTGGGGTGAATGTGACTGAAAAAAAATGGTACAAACGTTCACATTTTGTTAACCATTGTTTTGGGAAATTTGATTGAATAAATGAAATTTTTTGGAAGGCAACCTCGTTTTTTCCATACTCTTACCAGTCTTAGCAGCTTGTAAAAACAATGTTATTTACTGCTTTATATAAAGAAATACAATTAATATTATGCAGAATTTAGTTCAGCCTTTTGGTCCGGCCTTCCACAAAATTTTCTGTTTCTCATGTGGCCCCATGGAAAAAATAATTGCCCACCCCTGATCTAAGGGGAGTAAAACATTCTAACTGCTGATATGATGGTTATATTGTTAACTACAGGGTCTCTTACATTGTCTGACCCTTAAATTAGTAGTTTGAATTTTTTGTCAGATATTCTCAATTTTGTCATTAAAAAATTCATGAAGTCGTTGCTACTACGTACTGCAGGTGTGCATGTGTCTATAGTGGACTTATTCCTGGTTAATTTTGCTACAGTATTAAATAGGAATCTAGGATTATTTTTGTTTATTTTTCTATTAGGGAGGAGAGATGTTGATCTAGCAGTACTAAGAGCTTTTCTCTACATCAGGAAGCTCTCCTTCCATGCTAATTTGAATGCTACCAATTTTGTTTGACGCCATTTACGTTCCAAATTTCTAGTGGTCTGTTTTAAAGTGCGAGTGTCATCATTATACCAGGGTGCTAATTTTTTCTCTCTGGTCATTTTCCTTTTAAGAGGAGCTACATTATCTAAAGTATAGTGGAACGTTGACTCTAAGCTTGATCAAGTTCTGCAGGGGCTGACAGTGACCCAATCAAAGTTAACTTTGGGAGATCATTTATAAAGCTCTGTGCAGTAGTTGACGTGAATGTACATTTAATACAGTAACGTGGTGAGGTGCATTATATTATTACTCGGACACATTTTGAATGAGATAATAATCTAAGAACTTCAGACTGTGGAAGTGTGACTATATTTTCTACGTTTAACCCGAATGTTAATATTAGATCGAGGGTGTGACCTAGAGCTGTGCAATATATCGTATTTTTATCGCGATATCGATATTGGTGTCAAACGATATCAAAATTCATAATATCGATATGAAACGATTTTTTGTCATTTGTCGAAAGGGACGTGCACAATATTTCTACAATGGCAATAAAACAACAATAACATTGACGTGACAGTAAGGTAAAACGAACCCTTCTGTCCCCTAAGGCACACCGTAGCCTTGCATACGTCATCCATTCTACTCCCGCGATATCTCCGCAACAGTAAAAAATCAATTCTTCTGTTTTCATACGTGTCGGGTGATTTGATATATTGATTTGTTAATATGTTGTTTGATTTGCTTGCTAATAGTTATAATAATACAATTAACATATATTTATGTCATATTTTTGGATGTGGGACTGGGTAATGTAAAAATGGCATCTACGGAAGAAAACAAGCACAACAATATTAGCACATATCCAGCTTGCTAGCTGTGTTAGATGTGTTAAACCGTGTGGATTTAAGTGGAATAATTGCGAGTCGTCCTGTGGTCAAGGCAGCGTTTTAAGGTAAGGCAATTTGGTTATTAATGTTGCCCGCCGCGGCATGTTTACTTGGGTTCATTTGATTTTGACTTGTGCATCTGCAGCTCACATCATGCTTTGAAGTAGGTTCTGCTAAGGACGGGTTTATTGCGCGATGTAGACGGACTCAGATGTAATTACATTGTTTTTAAAATTCCGTGCGCTTAAAACGGTGTCCCCCTGCTAATCATGTAGCCCTAATCATGTGTTGCTTTTACTTTTCGAGTGAAATATCTCTGCAAATGGTATTTCAATGCTGACATGCCAAAAAGATAGCGGAGTCCACATTTGGAAGATGAAGGAAGAGAAGCCTGATGCTTGAAAATAGATCGCTTAATCCACAACGCATATCTGTATTTGAGACATAACCTGCAACTAGTGGGGATGTTTTGGAATGACTGTGCATAGGGTGTTTTTGGCCACAGAACACTAACCCACAGTAGTAGGAGGACTATTGGGTTCGTGGATTTTGTCTGTTGACTGAGCGACGCATGGTGTTTGCCTTGTGCCATTTCACGTAGCATCTAGCCGCAGTGCCACCTACACTTTCAGGGAATGTTTACATGCCGCTGAGCTATTTTCATGTATGTTAATTCTTAAGGACTTGTCTCTATATTGTGCGTGTTCACACACGGACTGGCCATCGGGAGTAGCGGGAGTTTTCCCGGTGGTTCAGTGTGGGCTGGCGGAGAAAAAAACAAAACAGTTGCGCGCTGGCCTTTAATATGATAAGCAATGTTAACAGTTTCTTTAAGAAACTGTTAACATTGTTTATTACAGTTGCGCGCTGGCCTTTAATATGATAAGCAATGTTAACAGTTTCTTAAAGAAACTGTTAACATTGCTTATCATATTAAAGGCCAGCGCGCAACTTTTTTTTTTTTCTCCGCCGGCCCACAAACTCCCGCTACTCCCGATGGCCAGTCCGTGTGTGTGCGTGTTTTAATGTTGGTGTCTTAACAACACACAAGCTTACGTTGTAGTGTGTGTGTGTGTGTGAGAGAGAGATTTTATCCTTGGCTGGCTACGAGCCAGTGTGGACGTTACACAGTAATCACTGGTAATACCAGCGCTGGCTCCATCCTCTGTGATCGGAAATGTTGAGTGAGGAGAACGTGAGCCTTGTGCAGGCTATAGGACCTATGCAAAGTACGCGCTTGCACAGTAAATAGTTTAAGTAAAAGGCGTTTCAGGGTACAACGGGAAGGGTTGACAGGTAGCCTATGAGGCCTGTACTATAAAAATGTGGCCCGGTGCCTCAGGTGTTGATGATCAGGGCTTTAAAAAAAGGTGTATAAATATCGTTTTAAAAATCGCGATATCGATATTTACTGAAAAAATCGTGATATTGATTTTTTCCAATATCGAGCAGCCCTAGTGTGACCACCGTTATGGGTCGGTCCTATGACATTCTGATTCACCCTTACTAAATCTAAAATGGACACAAACGCTGTTTTCAAAGGGTCTTCTGGGTTATTGAAGTGAATATTAAAATCTCCGACAACTAACGCTTTGTCTCAGGAATTTGTTTGTTTGCTGCCATCTAACATGATGAAAGTGGTGCATATTGGTCAATTTTGAAACTTTATCAACATTTAAGAATCAGTTAAACTGTAATTTATCCTTTTCCATCCTTTTTTATTGATTACCTGACTTTGAGTAACAACCTTCTGTTTCTGTTGAAAACATTTTTGATTTTGGCATACTCTATCTACCCTGTCAAATACAGTGACACCAGCCAATCATGGGCATCTGTGAGTTCATACATACTGAGTGTGTTAGGCTGCCCCAACATTGCATGAGCAAGCAGTTCAAAAAGATGCAGTCATATGCCTTGGAGGAAGTATGCCTTCGTCCTCCTTGGTTGGTAGCTGTCGTGTGATATGGGAGAGCTGTCTAGTGGGTGGGAATTGGCCATGACTAAATTGGGGAGAAAATCAACATGGGGGACTTTCTGGGGACACTTTCCATCCTCAGAACTTCTTGTCTAAATTGAAGAGAGAATGAATGGTGCAAACTCCAAGGGAGTATTACAAGACAACTTGTTACAGTCTGCTAAGAAAAAAAAAACTAAAGCTTGGAAGAAACTTCACCTTCCAACAGGACAGTAGTCCCAAACACAAGGCCAAAGCAATGCAGGAGTGGTTAAAAACAAAAAGGTGAATATTCTACAGTGGCCAGGTCCAGATCCCACTGAGAATCTGCGGCACTGTTTGAAAGTTGTAGTCAACAAACATCCATCCAGTTTGAAGAACTTGGAGCAAATATTTCAGAAGTAATAGGAGAAAATCACTCCCAAACAGTAAACATCCCATTCCAAAACCATGGGTATTAATGTGGAGTTGGTCTCCCCCTTTGCTACAATAACGGCACTCTTTTGTGAAGGGTTTTCACTAGGTTCTGGTGCATGGCTGTGAGGATTTGTTCCCATTCAGCCGCAAGAGTATTGTTAAGGTTGGGCAAGAAGGCCTGGCATGCAGTTGAGTTCTTCAGTACCAGTATTGGGGAAACTTTCTGTATGGCCCTTTCTCCATGCAGCAGGGCATTGTCGTCATGCTGGAAAAAGGCCCCTTTGTTTCACCAAAGGGAAATATTAATGCTACAGTGTGCTTCCAACTTTGTGGCAACAGTTTGAGAAAGGCCAACATGTAGATGGACAGACCTCTCTGAAAGTATTGGAATGGCAAGGCCAATTTTTGTTTTTGTTTCAAAAGACGAACGAGATGATGTCTCAAGATTTCAGCTTTCATTTCCTAAGATTTACATCTTTGCATCAGAACAATCAGTCTTTATTGTAACAAAAGTATTGAAACAGACTCAAAGTAAATTAAACAACGCTTAATATTTAGGTACAGATCCCTTGCTTGCAATAACTGCATCAAGCTGGTGACCCAATGACATGACCAAACTGTTGCATTCTTCTCTTGTGATGCTTTTCCAGGCTTGTACAACAACTTCTTTCAGTTGTTTGTTTTAGGGGTTTTTCACTTCAGTCTCCTCTTCAGGAGGTGAAATGCATTCTCAGTTGGGTTATGGTCTGGTCAGTCTAAAACCTTCCACTTTTTCCCTCTCATGAAGTCCTTTGCTGTGTTGGCAGTGTGGCTTGGGTTATTGTTTTGTGTATGATTAATTTCCTCTCCATTAGATTGGATGCATTTCTCTGTAAATTGTCAGACAGAATCTGCAAACTTCTGAATCCATTCTGCTGCTACCATCATGAGTTACATCATAAATAAACATTACCGAGCCCATTCCAGAAGCAGCCATGCAAGCCCAAGCCATGACGCTACCTCCACCGTGCTTGACGGATGAGTTTGTGTGTCTTGGATCATGAGCAGATCCATTCTTTCTCTACACTTTGGCCTTTCCATCACTTTGGTAGAGGTTAATCTTGGTTCCTGAACTTTTGTGGCTCATCTCTCTGTATTTCTTTGTGAATTCCAAATTTTTTTTTTTTTTATTCTTATAGCCGATGAGTGGTTTGCATCTTATGATATGGCCTCTATTTCTAAGTCTTCTTCAAATGGTGGGCTGATGCCTTTACCCCCTTCCTGTAGTGGTTGTTAGTGATGTCACTGACTGTTCCTTTTTTTGGGGAGGTTCCCCCTTCTTCACAGTCTCACAATGTTTTTGTCAACAGTTGCTGTTTCTTCACATACCTGTTCCATGTCTGGTTGTTAGTTCGCCAGTGGTTTCTTTCCTTTTCAGGACATTCCAAACTGTTGTATTGGCTATGCCCAATGCTTGTGCAATGGCTCAGCTTGATTTTCCCTCTTTTCTTAACTTCAAAATTGCTTGCATTTCTCCTATAGACAGCTCAACAGTCTTCCAGTTAGTTTATCCTTTTTAACAATAAATAGTCTTTACAGGTAAAACCCATGCCTGAAATCACGTGTAGATATTCAGAGCTATTAATTGTTTAAGTAGTCTAACAGCAAACTTGGGCAACAAGAAACACCTCGGTCACATGGAAAACATGTGATATTGTTCAAACAAAAGGTACCATGTTTAACACCTCTAGAAATGCATATCAGGAAATGAAAGCTGAAATTCTGATCTATCATCTGATTTTATATCTATCATCTGATTTTTTTTTTTTAATATATAATTTTTTTTTTTTAATTATCTCAAATTCAAATGTCTTCAGTGTTCTAAAAAAGTAGATAATTTCCACTTTGTGAAATCAAGGATAAATTTCAGCAGTGTTGCATCTGCATTAAGCCCATCCAGTGAGCATCTGCAGCAGAACGACACAGTCTTGGCAGAGAATGCTAGCCTCAGCAGTAACCATGCGGACACAGATTCTTTCTCCAGTACACCATCAACACAGAGGTGCAGGTTTACTTAACTAATGGACCAGAAAATACTGTCATTATTTGTGAGCACATTAAACAGAAACTTTCTTCAATTTAGGAATGAGGTGGTGAACAGGTTGAGTGGAATAAGATCAAGTGTGTCCCCTCCCACTAAAACCCACAGTCCTTCTGGATCCTCTGAAAGCACCGAGACTGTGAGTGGACAAACTTTTCTCACTCTTTCCATCAGTTTAATTTAGTACTTACAGATGTTCATAACACTGCACTTTAATGTTGTCTTCCCCCCACTACTGTCCCCTGGGGTTAGAAAGTGATAAACACTGTAAGGGACATCACTGTGCCCTTCTGGAACCTGATATCACTGTACTTTTTTTTTTTTTTCTCCCCCACATCATATAGCTTTACCTGCATAACTGTTGACATAATTCAAAATTAAATTAGCGATTTAATTTAATTCCCCCCCCCCCCCCCCCCCAGTCCTCTTTAGTTCATCACATTATGTGCTCCGAGTCCTTGAATGATGTTGATGGCCTTTTCAAGAAGAGTGTTAGAAGAGTGCACAAAATATCAGGTAATTTCTTTTATTCACACCCATGTTAAAGACACGTTCAATTGGGGTTGACTAATTTCAGACCATCAAAAGAAATCTTATCAGATGTAAATTCTCTACTATCATAAAAGTACTACAGATTTACTAATAACCACTTTTTTTTTTCTTTCTTGGACAGACTAATTTTAACAGAGACTTTGCATTACTGGACACTTGGTTGCTTAGTTTCTCTGACAGCATCTGGTAGTTTCAGCTCCTTGTATTGTTGGATTATTAAACATAGTCTAAAAATGCTAAATTCACATATTTATTCAAAAGAACTTTTCCAACAAACTGTTTTCATAGTAGAAAGAGGCAAAATGACTGAAAAAGGGAAAATTTAAATAAAGTAAATTAATATAAAACAGGATGCTTCACTCTTTGAGGGTTTTTTCCAGGCCTTTTTTTTTTTCCTCCCCTTCCTCAATTTTTTCTCTTACTCTCCGCTTAAAGCTTCTGCCTACGAAGTTGAATTCTGGGCAAAAAATGTTCTATTTCTATTGGAGTTTTGAGATATTTCGCTGCTGCACACATGTATCCTATGTGTAAATGTTTTGTTGAGATAAAATGCGTCCTGCTTCGGCAATCTACGATTCCAGAGATTGCTGAATATCACGTGACCACCGTGGGGCATGTTTTGGTTAAAAGTAGGTCAAACAAGTCAGCGTGGGCAAATATGGTGGACTCCACTCTTCCTCCAACTAAAAGCCAGCAGAAAAGAAAAGGATTGCCTGTCTAGTGAGTGCAACTGCAAGATAGAGCAAAGTTAGATGACATGGCATTTTTCTGGACAGATAGCTAAGCACAAGCTAGAATGATTTAGTTATCTTAGCCTTAGAATGCATGGGCTCAACTCCATGGTAGCGAGTATGGACTTATACACCTAATGTTTTAATCTTGCAGAGAAACAATAACACAATTGGTAACAGAGAAAAGAGAAAACACAATCTTTTGTTTCACGGATCTGTTTGCAAATGTTGACCACATACATTTACATACCTGTGACTCAAAACTCTCCAAGGTCGATGCAGAGTCATGATGTTTTCCACGTGTTGCCATCTTGATGTGACCCAGTTTGATAATTACGCAAATTAGTTCAAGCTCCTTGCATTCAGCTGTTTCCATGGGGCCGTACTGTTTGGCTCCACAAGGTAGGAAAACGTTCCCAAAATTGGAAAAAGCGACCCTCAGCACATCAAAATGATCACATCTTATGCGCATAATATTGTTCTTGCGGAACATAAGAAAATGCCATGCACAATTTTTAAAAAATAAAATTTCAGATGACTTTGCAATCAGTACCTTTCAGGGATACAAACATGTCTTCTCTCATGACCTTTTAATAGCTTGTGAGTGCATTATTAGCTCCCTTCTTTCTCTTTCCCATTGGCTCAAGAGATTTTATAACTAAACTCAAACAAATATTGTGATGGATCGTGGACTCAGCTAATTCGTATTTTAAGTCCTTTTGTTTCTGACAGAATAACCCAACCCCTGGTAAAGCACACTTGATGCTGGTGATGGACATGCTCCAGATAAAATATGCCTTGCAAAACCTCTTTCAGACCAAAATGAAATATTCCTGTAAAAATACAGATTCTGTATTAATTATAAACATGTCACTCATGTTAATCACATAATTAGATATTTAAAAAAAGAATATAAATTGGAGATCAAATATTAAACAACTAGCCGTGGATAATTGATGTACTTCTCCATCAGACCTGTGATTTATAAACATTAATTCACAGTGAATTTAAGAATCTGTTAACTATGATTTTGATCAAAAACTTCAGAACAAGCTCTATTTAGCTTATTACTATGAAATGAAGGGCTGAAAATATTTACAAACTATTGTCTTGTTTTATTTGGTTAGATTTTAAGCCAGCCTCTGTAATGGACATACGCTATGATGGGAATAACACTACAGCCTCCATGGGAGACAGAAGCAAGTCAGTTCCAGGCCTAAACATAGTGAGTTTTCTTTTCTGTCTGACCTACATAGCAGTCTGTCTCATGGGATGCCTCAAAGAACACTGCTTTGGCATACATGCAGTATTTCACATGGCTTATTCCTGCAGGATGAAGAAGAAGAGGAGGAGGAAGAGGATATTGATAACTTGGTCAGCATTCACAGAAGGACTGTGGGTGACCGCACCACCAATCTGCACGGCTCAACTGTAAAATACCATGTTAATTGTTGATTGAACAAGTTTATATATAACTCCAACTCCTTCAATAATGTTTTTGCATTTTTACAGAGCACTCTGGGCAGTATGATGAGTGTGTACAGTGAGGCAGGGGATTACGACATTGTGGACGTCAGTGGGGATATTGTCTTCTCCCTCCGCTATGATGAGAGTAGGCAGAGTCTCTCTGTTCTGGTCAAAGAGTGCAGAGGGCTGTCTTACGCTGACGCTGCCAAAAAGAAGTGCAACCCGTAAGTGTTCACCATTACTGACTGACTTTTTAATATAAAAAATTTTATTTGTAGCAAGTTCATGTGCATTTTATGCTGTTAATCAAATAAGTGGGTATAATGTGAAAAATGTATCTTTTAGTGTTATATATTTCAACAAGACATCAAAGACAAAGTCCTTCCCATGCCAGGATGGTAGTCTGCCGTCCAAGTACTGACCAGGTCTTTAAGGTGCATCAGGTGGCGCCGATTTCCGTTTATATAGCCTTCGGTCTCTCACCTATTACATAGTGGGTGGGGGGGCTAGTCCTCTGGTAACCATGAGTTTGACTCCCTACTCACATCTGTATTGCAGCGTGCCTTGCCAGATGGCAGTAGGTACCATTTTTATGATGATCTTTGGTATGACCCGACCATGAGTAGAATTTGCAATCTCCCGATCGAAAAGTGGACACACTAACCATTAGGCCAACTCGTGATGAAGTAAAAACAATGCAAAATATAGCTGCAAGCAGCAATGAGGGGGCCAAGCAGAATATGAGCCTAGTCGTCAGGCTCGCAGAATGCATTTGGGCCAGAAAGATGGTCACGAGCACCCACAAGAAGTTTCATGTCGATATACCATCGTTTGACTGAGATACAAGGTCATTTGCTGTTTGGCGGCTTCACCATCAAATTCGATTGACTGTGATGGCTAAAATTACTTCAAGTGTACTAGGTGTGTGTGTGTGTGTGTGTGTGCGCGAAAAGACTGCTGACATATGAGCTCAATGACATATGAGCCAAAACATATTTTGTATAGTTATAGCGCCCCCTAATGGCCAATGTGCACCAAATTTGGTAGGGGCCCTTGTGGAGGGGTGGGGCATAATGCCACCAAGTTTGGTTAAGAAATGTCAAAGGGCTGCCGAGATATGAGCTCACTTCCTGTTTGACCTCTTTGCAGCTGAGTTTCATTGGCTGCTGCGGCCAAAGAGTTTTAACATTTCAAAACACTGAGGATACCTTTTATGCGGCGTGGTCCAATGATGCTATCAACCAAGTCTGGGCAAATTTGGTCAAAAATTGAGGGAGGAGTAGCAATTTAAATGATTTTAATAAAATTCAAAATGGCGGAAAATCTACCAGGTGCAATATGAGGAAATAGGGTGCGTTGGATTCGGTTTGACCGATGGATTCCAGTGATACTAAAATTTTGACAATCAGCCGTACGGTTCAAAAGTAACAAGCGGAAATGTACTTCCAACTTTGACCTGTTGGTGGCGCTAGAGAGTTTGAGGTGGTGAGCTGAAATTTGCTGACAAGAACCTTGAGGAAGCCTAGAATCAGTGTGCCAAATTTCTCAACCTCTCGCCAGACGGTTCTATGGGTTGCCATAGAATTTCATTGATTTTAACAAAATTCAAAATGGTGGAAAATCCTTAAGGCAGAATATGACGTGATATGGTGCGATGGATTCGTCTTCACCCATGGATTCCAGAGATAGTTGAATTTTGTTTGTACCCAAAACGCATCATGAGATATGAGCCAAAAGACATTTTTCCTAGTTATAGCGCCCCCTAGCTGCCGATTTGTTCCAAATTTTTTGTGGGGCTTTGTGAAGCGGTGGGGCATAAGTGCCCCAAGTTTCGTCAAGATACCCCAAAGGGCCGCCGAGATATGAGTGCACTTCCTGTTTTGCGTCTGCGCAGCCAATTTTGATTGGCTGCCACGGCCAAACGCTTATGAAATTCAAAATACCGGGTATAACTTTTGTGCAGGTTGGTCCATTTATGCTATGTTCCAAGTTTGGGAGAAATTGGTCAAAAATTGAGGGAGGAGTAGCATTTTAATTGATTTTCACAAAATTCAAAATGGCGGCAAAACTATATGGGCGGAAAATGACGTCATGGGGTGCTTTGGATTCGTCTTGGCCCAAGGATTCCAGGGATACCAAGTTTTTGAAAATCGGACCAACGGTTCAAAAGTTACAAGCAGAAATGTACCTGCGACTTTGACCTGTTGGTGGCGCTAGAGGGTTTGAGGTAGAGGCCTGAAATTTGCTGAGAGGAATGTTGAGACTGTCTAGAATCAGTGTGCCAAATTTCACAACTTTTTACTAGACAGTTCTATGGGCTGCCATAGACTTGCAGAGGCGGAAGTGGACTGAATAATAATAATAAGAAACAATAGAATCACTATGGGTGCCTTCGCAGCTTTGCTGCTTGGCCCCCAGTTAACTAAAATGGGGATTTGGGGGTGTGGGATTCAGAGGAGAAGTGGGGGGCATTGTTGGTGGCATTGCTGCCAGGTTGGACAGGTTTTCCAGAATGACTGGACTCCTAGGTCCAGACTTGGATAAAACTAGATGAGATAAAGAATTATACAGGATTTTAAAACACTCTCATTTGGTAAAATCATTGATTTTGTATTCCAACACTAAAAGTTAGGTACTTTTGTACAACAGGAGAGTTAACTTTAAATTTGCTATTGTTTGTTTATAGTCCTGAAAGTTGCCTTTTTTTTGTGTGTGGGGGGACATGTTTATTTATAATGGCTTGTATTATCTAATAATTTAGATTTTAAGACTTTGAGAAGTTGATTATCAAATTGAACCTCTGGGGGGGGGGGGGGTTTGTTGTTTTTTTTGGACCATATAAAATTAAACTGGTTGATTGATACCAGCTTTCAAAATATTTATCTTCTCAAAACTGACTTTCATTTATCAGAGGCAACTTTTCAAATCAGCCATGCTTTTAAAACTTTGTGTGTGTGTAGATGTTACAATAGTGTTGGAGTAATTTCCAAAAAAACAAAGTACTAAAGATTTTGAGGTCAATTCCAAATGAAGCCAGTGTAGTCATGTCAAAAGAGATGAAGCAGAAGAAAGCCTTTATTTGCAACCCGCACATTACAGTGCAGCAAAATTTATTCTCTTCATATATCCAATTCTTGGAAGTCGATGTCAGAGCACAGGGTGCAGTGATATCACTGTGCAGTGATCAAATCAAATCAATCAAATCAAGTTTATTTGTACAGCGCTTTTAACAATAAACATTGTCGCAAAGCAGCTTTACAGAGTTTGAACGACTTAAAACATGAGCTAATTTTATCCCTAATCTATCCCCAATGAGCAAGCCTGTGGCGACGGTGGCAAGGAAAAACTCCCTCAGACGACATGAGGAAGAAACCTCGAGAGGAACCAGACTCAAAAGGGAACCCATCCTCATTTGGGCAACAACAGACAGCCTGACTATAATATTAACAGTTTTAACAGATATAACCCTCAACTGTCCTCATGGGGCCGTCCTTCACAGGAGTGGGGCGATAAAACTCCGACCAGACACAGGGCACCAGGATGGATCAAGCAGGTCCGAGGGGCAGAAGAGGCCAGCATCTCAATCCCAGGATCAACATGTAACTCAGAGGGACAGATTGGGGGGGGGGAGAGAGAGAGAGAAAGAAAACACGTTGTTAGGTATGCCCTAAAAATGACAAGTATTAAATCTGTGTGGTAGGCTCGCAGAGACGAGAGTCTTTACATCAGGCATAACACACAATGGCATGTTAATATGGTAAAAAATATATCATGACTGCTCTGGCTGGATGCTTGATTGGGTGATGGGAGCACACTCCTCAGCAATGATGAGATGCAGATGGGACCCTTAGGCCTGGCCAAGACAATTCAGTTACATTTCACCGGGTCTGGGACATGCGACAGAATGTCTGACGGCCGATTCCCTGCAGGCTACGATAGCCAGTCGAGGTCCCCACCGTCTCCACCAAAAGATTTCCTGTTGACTCCATGTAACTCAGAGGGACAGATTTGGGGTGGGGGGGAGAGAAAGAAAACACAGGTGGTTAGGTATGCCCAATGTCACCTGAATAAGTAGGAACAGTATACATATTGCACCGAGTACAAGCAGGGACTCCGGCAACTAACTATGACAGCATAACTAAAAGAAGAGAGCCAGAAGGTAACACAGGCATGAGGGAGCCCCGGGACATAAAGCAGCCAGCCACTACACCGTCAACAAACTTGAGTGAGCAAGCGAGTGGGGACTGACAGCATCCATACATCCCAGTTTACCAAAACACTCTATGTCTGAGGACCCTCCAGATCTACTCCTTTACCTCATAAACACCATTAACAAAAGGCTTGACTAAACAGATATGTTTTCAGATCGTTCACATTTTAAAAATAAATAAATTATAATAGTCTGACAATGTGAACCACTGTGCAGATCGTGTGTGTAATAAATGGTAAATTCTGTACTGTAAACCAGAGATGCTTTCTGGATGGTTTTTTTTTTGTTGTTGTTGTGTGTTTGTTTTTGTTTGTTTTTTGTTTTTGTCCCCCACTGTAGATATGTCAAAAGTTACCTCCTCCCAGACAAATCTCGTCAGAGCAAGAAGAAAGCATCTATCAAACATAATACCATCAACCCCAGCTATAATGAGACATTAAAGGTACTGCTTTACTTGTATGTTGCAGTGTATTGGTACATATATATTACTGTGCAAAACTCTTGGGAGATATATCGGCTAAAATTTGCTTTGGGTACCAGTTTGGTGGCCAGTTTTACAAGAAAATGAAAGTCAACTTGGATGCATCAAACTATGTTTAAAATATTGTTTAATGTTCTCCAAAACGGACACAAATTTCAAGACCGCGTGAGCTCAACATTTCAGAAAATATGTCAATGATTTTAGCACATATGATCTATATTTTGTTGGTGGACGGATGTGACAAAATAGAGATATACTTAAATGGAATTTGTATAAATTGCAATATGCATGTGAAAGATGTATAGTAATATGAGAAATGGCTAGAAAATTTACACTGGAATACAATCATATCTGTAGAAAGACTTATTCAATAAATTCATCAAAGAAATCAGCACACAAACATACAGTTCAAAAAGACTGCAACGAAAAACTTTGTACATTTTATATGAAGGTGCTTACAGTATATTTAGAATGAAATTGAGCTCTGTGCTATATGATATCATTGAATAATAACAAGAAACTATATTTAGGGGAGCCATCTACATTGGTTTGAAGACTCATTTTTCCTTACGCAAATATTTTAATTGGCCTAAAATTGGTGGACGGACGTGACCAATTAATTGACTAAGCCATCAGATAGTAAAAGTACCACATATTCTCGCTTCTATTCTATTTTATTCTATTTGCATAATTCATGTAATCCATAGTTTGAGAATATTGTTGACACTCTTTATGAACAGGCACTGTATTTGACTAATATTAATTATTTGAAAATCTTCAACTGAACTATAAAGAACATTGAAAGAAATCATAAAAAAAGGTGGACGGACGTGACAATGGATGATTATTCCATTACACATGTCAAATATGTCACCACCATTACAATATTAGGAATAAACTTATACCTAATATATTTAGCTGTGTCCTTAAGTACAAATATTAATGCAGTAAATCCAAAATGAAAAAAAATCAGGAACCAAACAAAGTGGACGGACGTGACATAAATGTTACGGAAATATTGTTTTGCTGCATTTATGTACTTTTTGTACATCAAGAGATGAACGCTGCCTGGAGAACTTGCATTCCATCATTTTTAATGCACTTCCTCATATAAATGAAACATTTTACTGAAATGCTGCTAAATTTTAGTTTACTGCTTCATTTTGAAAAGCTACAATTTCAAAAAAAAAAGAAATGACCTTTGGGTTATAAATATACAGATGAGGTTTTCATGATTGGTTCAACTAGCAACAACAACAAAAAAAAAACCCTGATATTTATGAAATATGGGATTTAATATGCAAATATATTATTTTTACAGGTAAAAATATTTGCTTATTAAATCCCATATTTCATAAATATCAGGGTTTTTTTGTTTTGTTTTGTTTTTCTTCTGTGTAACAGTTCCTGATGTGGGTGGAGCACAGAAGCATGGCAGGCGAGAGTTGATGTTACACCCAAACACTTTATTGAGCTTTTCAGCCTTTTTCCACTCACTCACACATGCGTTGTGGTCGGGGAGAGAGCCCCTTTTCTCTGCTCTCTCTCTCTCCTTTTATGCTCCATCCCTGTAACAAACATGCACAATAATTGACATCAGGTGGAATGACTTGGCCACTTACCTTCCCCGACCCCGCCCTCCATTCACAGACTGCTGCTTGGCCACGCCCCCCACTGCCACATTCTGTAATATAGTGGCTTTTATATTTACAACAAATTATCACTTGGCCAAATGTGACATGAAAATGTATGCCTTAGTGGGTCAGAAAGAGACTTCAGATCTGAAGTAAAACAAACTACAGCTTTCTTCAACTCTCTGCTTCTGGAAATATGCATAATGTAGCCATATATGTATATAATGATATAAAATATGCTTGTGTGTCACATTTACTTTAATTCATACCTGCAAACTAGTCACCTTTCGGCGAAATGCGCCGTTTTGATCCCAAAATAGGTCACTTGTGTGAATCGTGTAGATCCGAAGAGTTTTTTTTTTTTTTTTTTTTTTTTGGGGGGGGGGGTGCGCGAGGCTACGTTGCCGAACATTTGGTTTCAATGTACTACTACTACTTTTCTCCTCACACCCACATTCAGACCATTTCCGCCTTCTTCATACTTCAAACGTCTCTCTGATTGGATGACATTCCAACGAGCCCATAGTCTTACAGAACGCTGGACAGTATCCGCGAATTGTAACTGAATAGAGGCGGGGTTTTCTTGAATACGGGTGTGTATAGGAGGATGGCAGAGATCATCCAAACGCAATGCAGAACGGGACACTGAGTCTTGAAAACAGCTCACGGGATCATATTTTCTGATTTTTTTTTCCGGAACTCTATATTACATCTGGAGACGGAAAAACATTTTTAGTATGCGGAGAAAGCAGTGTTACGATGAGTGCGATTTAAAGAGGCTTTAGGGTGGTTTTTTTGGTACCTGTGATTTGGTGGTCTGTGAGTCGCGTTTTTATGACGTAAGACGCAAGGGGCGGGGCTGTTACGTTTGAACCGAACGCGCGACACAGAAGATGTTTCTGTGGGCTGAAACAAAACAGAAAAAAATGTCAAATCAGTTTGAATAAAGTCATTTTTTGTTGAACATAAGGATCTATAAACGCGTGTTTTGGGTAAGAGAAATCATTTTTATGTGAAACTATTGGTGGGATTGTTAAAATTATAACGCAATATGTGTTGATCTCGGTTGTATTGAGGTATTTCACCTGACGTCACAAGGTCACGTGACGCCCCGGTGTCCGCCATTTTGAACGTCAAGCTACATACTAACGCTGCAGACAGAGAGGGAGAACCAGCTTGAAAAAAAACGTGTTACAGACACCTAGAATAGATTAATTTGTCAGTAAGCACTCTATAAATAACCATGGTGTTTGCTTGTTGTGCTGTGGGCTGCCACAACAGACAGGGACAGCGTGCAGGACGCTCCTTTTACCGGTTTCTAGTGATGGGAATTTCGGCTCTTTTTCGGGAGCCGGCTCTTTTGGCTCTTCTTACTATAAGGAGCCGGCTCTTTCGGCTCCCAAACGGCTCCTGAGATTTTATTTTTGATTTAATTGCTGCAATTAACTAGTTAATTAATTACATTATTATTTATATTTTATCAATAGGATGTTTTCCATTTTATTTTTTAGTTTTTGTAGCCATTGTAAAGCTTTGTAAAGTATAGACCCTTTTCAGTCACGTGACCTTCGTAAACGCGACCGCCATTCTGGACATGTAGCGGACTTCGGCTCGAATTGGTTTGAATGCGAGGAAGGCGACAAACGGAGAACATACAAGAAAAAGGAGCCAGATGCAGAAAACACCTTCGCTATCCAGTGACGTAGGGCATTTACAGGGCGAGCAGAGGGAGAGGTATTTGCAAAAATTGAGGTTAGCAGGCTTAGAGAGCGACGTTTATCTGATTCCGCCTGGATTGTTCACTGACGTACGGAAGTACACGAAGCCCTCGTCTTTACCTGACTTCGGCCCACATGATCTTTATACCTATGTCGTTAAAAACCCATCGCCATACACAGGTATTGATCTGAAAACTCTTGTTTGAACACTTATTTGTAGGCAGTGCTTAATTTGTAAAGTGGGAGGTCCTGGAGCACAGAGGATGAGCGGCTCCAGTGCAGAAAAAAAGAGGGGGAGAGGGGGGCGCGGCGCTGCGCTTCTGGGCATGTTTTGTAATAACACTGCAAATTAAGTTCATCTGCAGATATTTTGTGGATGTCGTTTCATGAGAGAAATCACCAACAAGACATATCAAAATCAGACATTAACACTAAATAAACTTGCATTTTTTTATTTAATTATTTGGGTTTTTTTTTTTTTTTTTTTTTTGTTACATAGTCAAAAGAGGTGTCGGATCACCGGATCCAGTGTAAATAGCTGCCGGAGCCAACGCCCGAGGTTCCGGAGCACGCTCCGGCTTGCTCCCCCTCAAATTAAGCGCTGTTTGTAGGACACTGCCTCTGATTTGTCCTGCAGTCTACCAACAGCAAAGGAACACAACGCCAGCTAATGTCGTTAGCTAATAGCTACTACAGAAGAACAAAGAGGTTACAATGGGTTATTTTAGCCTATTTGGTTACACACTCACCGCCACAGAATGTTAACAGCAATGTAATGCCTTTTCTGGCTAATTTTATTCGTCTTACCTCCAACAAAGTGGTCACTGCACAAGCGCTGGTATGCCAAGGGCTGCCAATCTTTCCTGTTTATGGCCGCTATCCATCTACCGGGATCCGATAAAATGATAACCCTTGCCTTGTTTGTTGATGGTTACTACATCCAGGTGCACAACAATATAGTGGCACGATGGAAGTCTTGCTGAAAATAAACACTTTCTTTGCTGCCGTTCCTCAATGCTGGCTGTGGTAAACTACTGGTAGTACATGTCCAAAATGGTGGCCGCGTTTGTCGTGACGTCACGTGAAAAGGGTCCATAGCAGTGTAACAATGTTCTAGCTATAGAAATAAAACTAACTTGCCAATTAATAAATTATTTTCTCACAAACATAATGCAAAACTGTTATATTACCAATATAAAATACACAGCTGATTTTCCCCTCCTCAGGTGCCTCACAGACTCCTCTCCCCTGCGCTCCACAGCTTTTAAGCATTACACCAATTTTCGTATTTTCGCAGCTGTGAATGACATCAACCCCCCCAACCAAAAAAAGTAGGCGTACACCATGCTACTTTTTTTTCCTTTGAATGGTAATAGACAACACAAAGACGCAATTGGACAGCAACTTTTTTTGTGAAAGTCTCTCTCTCTGAGGCACCTAAGGACAAAAAACTAATTCGGCTCCCCAACTCGGCTCCCACCGAAGAGCCGGCTCCCATCGTTCACTTCAAAGAGCCGGCTCTTTGAACCGGATCGTTCGCGACCGACACATCACTACCGGTTTCCTACTGACCCAGACAAGAGGGCCAAATGGATTGCAGCTGTGAAGAGACGGGATTGGGAGCCAACTTTCACTACGTTCAGACTGCAACCTGAAACGACCCATATCCGATTTGTTGTGAAATCCGATTTGTTTGTTAGGCTGTTCACATTACCAATTATATGAGACTTGTATGCGATCTCCAATATGAACGGAAAACGACCCAAAAGTGTCCCGCATGCGCAAATTGACACGTAATAAGCACATCTACGTAATACGTAAACAAAAAAAAAAGCGCACTCTTCAAGTTTAATGATTTTCTTTTTTTGTTTGTTTGTTTAATTATCTGGTTAGTGTTAAAGTGTGAGGTCTCGTGTGTGTTTTTGTTTCTGAACTAAAATGAAAACGTGTAGCCTGGTAACGAGGGTTGACTCCTAAATGTCTCTCTAATTTCTATATAAGTGCACTACATGTTACTAGGAAGTAATGGATTTTTAAACTCTATATAGTGCACTCGAGCTTCAGTAGGCAGTCATTTGGGATACGGCCGCTGTATTACCAAACTCTTAATTCAGGCTTAATAATTTGCACATATTTATTTCGTCATATTAATAAACTTTTTCTACATTTTTATAAATATTTATTTAGATTGTTTATAGCCAGCTGAATTCTGCAACTTCTCTCAGCGCTGGCTCAAGGTGCATAAACACCAGTGCAGTTTGCTATGGAGAAGAGGCGAGACCTGGCGATGTGGTACAGGATGGTTTAAGTTATAAATCAGTTATAGAAACTGTTTTATTTAATCAGGCTAACAGATAAACATCCGGGTCCCTACCAAATCCACCATTAGCTTGATCAATTCTATAAAAGTCTACTTAAATTCTGAAAACTGTACAAATGTTGTTTTCCACCAAAGAGGCGGGATTAGCCAACGCAGAATAGTGACGTTTGTCTCTTGTTGATGACGTGTAGGTCGCATGAATGCGACCTGTCCGGTCAGACTGCAGTCGCATGTGAAAATATCGGATATGCATCGGATTTAGGACCACATATCCAAGCGGCCTGGGTCGCATGTGAAAAAATCGGATCTGTGTCGTTCAGATTGTCAATAACAAATCGGATACAGGTCGCATATGGGCAAAAAAAATCGGATATGGGTCGTTTCAGGGTGCAGTCTGAACGTAGTCAGAGTACTCCAGACTTTGCAGTGATCATTTCATTTCAAGTTAGTTTATCAGTTAATGCAATTTTGATAAAATATATAGCAAAAAGTAAATGGGTCAGTGTTTGTTAACCCATCTGAGCAGTGAAACAAGGCAGTGTTAATTTGTCTAGGGTTGCATGTAGCAGACATCAGACATAAAACGCAATAACAGAGGCTAGAAAGAAACGGGACACAGAAATAAATAAACGGGGCTCCATACCAAGGCTGGGTACAGTGTTTGTGATAAAAGACAGATCCAATTTAACACGAATCACAGCTTACTTTCTTGTTAAAATGTGCAAAGGTCTCCACCATCTCATACCGCCTTGCACTGAAGGACTTAAGCGTGCCGTCCAAAATGGCTGCGTCACGTGACTTGGTCACGTGGGTGAAATACCTCAATTCAGAGAACCAGTTGTGCGTGTGAGTGAGAGAGAGAGAGTGTGTGTGTGTGTGTGTGTGTGTGTGTGTGTGTGTGAGTGAGGGAGAGAGAGAAATTCTCTCTCTCTCTCTCTCACACACACACACACACACACACACCATGAATTTGGCAGCACTGAAGGAAAGGAGGGCTGAATTTGGTGTCCAGCCATCTACCAGTGCTGCTGGTAATAGGGCAGAGGTGGTGAAGAAGGATAGCATGGCGCGAAAGAGGCACATGGCAGAGCAGCATAAACGTGCCCTTGAAGGGCTTGTTCGGGCCAAAAGGTCTAAAAAATGATAAACTGGTCTGCTGAAGAAAGTTTCCAGTGTCACACTTCAAAAATTACTTTTTTAAATTCAAATTTTACTTTTTTACTTTTTATACTTTTCCTTCCTTAATGGTAATGTAATGAGGTGTCAGATGCAAAACTGAAAATTGCAAAGCTAAAAATGAATAAATCTTGTCTTTGTTTTAAATGTTGTCTTTTCCCTTTATTTTCCTTGATCGCGCGCTGTTTAAGGGGGCCGGGGGGTTACCGGTAGTTTGTCACCTTTTTCAACCCTCATGAGTTTGCAGGTATGTTAATTAAAATTATCTATCTGTATTAAATTTTTGAATGCAAAGTTTGTTATAAGTACAAAAACATTTTAGAGTTCCAAACAACGTTCATTTTCCAGCACAAGGGTTACAGGAAAAAAGTTTGTATCTGAGCAGCATATTACATAAGAGACCACTTTTCAGATTAAAAAAGAAAACATAATGATGGCTGCAATTTTGTAATTTTGTTGCAAAATTAAGAATTAAGTGTGATTAGTCAAAGTGTCCAGAAGAACTGTGGCTGGTTCTGCAAGATGCTCAGTAAAACCTGCAGCTCATTTCCTTATAAAACTGCACTCACTGTACCTAAGACTACTGGGTTTTTATTACTTTTTTTTTTTTTTTTACGCAAAGGGTTGTCTCACACCAAATATTGACTTTGTTTAATTTTTATGGTTTACTGCTGTTTTTTATAGTTTTGTTTATTTTTTTAATGTTTCATTTCATTATGTTTAAGCCATGTTTGGTCTACAATATTTCTTTACATGCGCCTAAGACTTTTGCACAGTACTGTGTGTATGTGTGAAACACACACAAAGTATGTGTACCAAGACTTTTTTTTTTAAATGCAGTATTTGCTGTACTGTTTGTTCAGTGACTTCCTCTTAATGCATATATTCACCCCAATCTCAGTATATGACTTAAACACGTCATCATTGCCTTCTTTTTAATCTTTGAGGACCCCATGTATGCTGATTTAAATGTCACTTTCATGACATTTGGCACACAGTGTAAACCAACCATTTTGAAAGCAAGGACTCGTATTTCTTTCATTCAACTGCTTTAACCTATATGCTGCGTGTCAATGTGGGTAATCCCCCCCCCCCCCCCCCCCCCCCCCTATTTTATTCTAGTACTCAATCAGTCGTTCCCAGCTGATGTCTCGTATCCTCCAGCTCTCAGTGTGGCATTATGACCGTTTTGGGCACAATGCTTTCCTCGGGGAGATGGCGATGCCACTGGATTGCTGTGACATTGACTTAGGCCAAGAGGAGCATGTGATGCTCAGAGGAAAGGTTATATCTAATTACCTTTAGATATAGAAGTACAGTTCACTCATGTTATTTGAAGTTTTGGATCTGATTTAATTGGATGGATCTTTTGCAATTTTAATTGTTTGTCCTTTCTGTGTGCAGGCAGGCACCACTCTGACACCATCCTCTTTTTCCCAGTACAAAGGGGAACTGGTGATTTCTTTAAAGTATGTCACAGAGACACAGGCAGCTGGAGAGAAGCCCCGAGGTGAGGGAACAGTTCCTTTACTCAGAGGTGGCAGTAGTACACAAGTTCCTTACTCATGCAAAAGGTCATTTCTCAAAAAAATATGTATTCAGGCAAAAGTTCTTAAATATAAAATCCTTAAGAGGAACCGGATTCAAAAAATTATCATGAATTAAGACACTTCATGTCTTAAATTTTGATGGGTGGTGGTTGTTTTTCTTTACTTAGTTGAGTGGTTCTTGGCATAATATGGGTTACTGCAGCTGTGGAATAGGGCTATTTACTGTGTTATGTAGGTTTGTTGTGGTGTGTGGGTGGTTTATTTTATTTTTTAACTTTAATCTCAAACGCATTAAGAAGGCAAGAAATCCCACTAATTTAACTTTTGACGAGGCACACCTCTTAACTGAAAAGCATTCCAGGTGACTACCTCATGAAGCTGGTTAAGATAATGTCAGTAATGTGCAAAGCATCATCAAGGTAAACGCTGGCTACATTGAAGTGTCTAAAATATGAAACATTGGGTTTTTTTTCTTTACACTTGTTTACCACATAATTCCATACATGTTCCACATGTTTCATAGTTCTGATGCCTTCAGTAGTATTCTATTCTATAGAAATATATATTATCACATGCACACACAGACTAAGTGTAATTGTACTTTGTCTTTACTAAGGCAAAGTAACAGCTGAGAACTGGAGTTACATTTTTCTTCATCCTCAGGCAAAAAGGCCAAGGTAGAGGATTGTGGAGAGCTGCACGTGTTAATAAAGGAGGCAAAGAATCTTTATGCAATGAAAGCAGAGGGCATGTCCGATTCCTTCGTAAAAGGGTTATTATTGCATTCATCCTAGTAACCAATTACGTATTCTTGAAGTTGCATTTTAAAATAGCTTGTAATTGGTTTTCTACTTTCTTGCTTTACAATGGTATTGTGCAGATACCTCCTGCCATTTACAGGCAAGTTGACCAAGAAGAAGACGCAGGTGGTGAAGAAGACTGTGAATCCACACTATGACCACACATTTGTATACAAAGATGTGTGTCTGGAGCAGCTAAAAAGCATGTGTCTGGAACTCACTGTCTGGGACCGAGAGGCCATGTCCAGCAACGATTTTCTGGGAGGAGTACGTTTGAGCTTAGGAGCAGGTGTGTGCCTAGCTGTGTCTACACATTTATATAAAATTTAAATTTGTATATTTATATAAAATATTTGTGTGTGTGTGTGTGTGTGTGTGTGTAAAAAAAAATATATATATATATATATATATATATATATATATATATATATATATATATAATATGCGCATTGGGCGGCACGGTGGTGTAGTGGTTAGCGCTGTCGCCTCACACCAAGAAGGTCCAGGTTTGAGCCCCGTGGCCGACAAGAGTCTTTCTGTGCGGAGTTTGCATGTTCTCCCCATGTCCGCGTGGGTTTCCTCCAGGTGCTCCGGTTTCCCCCACAGTCCAAAGACATGCAGGTTACAGTAGGTTAACTGGTGACTCTAAATTGACCATAGGTGTGAGTGTGAATGGTTGTCTGTGTCTATGTGCCAGCCTTGTGATGACCTGGCGACTTGTCCAGGGTGTACCCCGCCTTTTGCCCGTAGTCAGCTGGGATAGGCTCCAGCTTGCCTGCGACCCTGTAGAACAGGATAAAGCGGCTAGAGATAATGAGATGAGATACTCGGCATTTAAGCATTAAGAGACTCCAGTTGAAATTATGAGGTGACTGGCCTAGTACTGTTTTGTGAGGGGCACAGCCCCGAAGGAAATGGTACTATACCAGTCACCGAAGAGAATCCATAATTTCAACCGGAGTCTCTTGATGCATGGTAGATTTTATTTATGTCCCTCATCAAAAAATTCCAAAATGTTAAGCTTTAACCTCGGTGTAAACTCGCTGGAGGCAGCCATGTTTGTTTTACATTGGCGCAACCTTCGACCTGCACATGTGCTATCATGCTATCACCTGCATGATCATAATGCGTAGATCTACACACACACAAATGCTCGTGGAGCCACAGCTGTGACTCGAGTCAGCCATTTTGCTTGACTCTGTGATGTCAGTTCATGGCATATCCAGGATGTACCATGACTGACTCACACCATATATCTTTTTTTTTTTTTTTTTTGGATGTCACAAGATGCATTGCTTCATCAGTGGTGGAACTATTTTATGTCATATGAGCCATCCTTGGCGAATCCCTGCACAGTTTATTTTATTTTTTTATTTTGATGAGGGATATAATATAGGATGTTAAGTTAAATATAAGAGTTTTTGTGCAATGAAAGCAGGGGGCACATCTGATTCCTTTGTAAAAGCGTTATGATATTGCATTCATCCTAGTAAGCACACGGTGGCACAAATATATGAAGTTTATCTTTGAGTGGTGAACATGTTCACTTTGCTCACACGTGAATGAGTGAAATATTTTTCAACACAAGAAGGCAAACTTCATATCTTCACAGCACCATGTAATGTTACAAATATTATGTGGACACATCCACAAAAAATAAACAAGTTAATCAACAGAATTTTAATTTTGAACTGGTTCACCATTTTGACAATGTGCGCTTAGTCAGTGGGAAAACACTGGGAGTGACCTCATTGGCATGAAATATCAGGAAATATGTCACTCGGATCCGTGATGAATATGAAACGTATGAGCTTTTCAACATGAGAAGATAAAGTTCATATTTTCAAGTCAGCATGTGATCTTTTTATTATATCGACAAATTCACAAACAAAAAAAGTACCCAAATTTATCAAAACATTTTCATCAATTTCCTCACTAGTGAGGATATTGGAAAATGTTTCTCAACGTCCCGGATGTAGTTCGTATGAGAAATACGCATGGCATATTTCCCAGTTAAACACTCGTGTATCTTCTATAGGCATGAGTGTTTTACTAGGGAATACGCCATACATATTTTTCACAAGAACGACATCTGGGAACATTGAGTAACGTATTTTCCAAGATCCTCACTAGTGAAGAAATCGATTAAATTGTTTTGATAAATTTGGGTACATTGTGATTGTACCTCTATAATTTAAAAAAATAATAATCACACGGCTTGAAGATATGAAGTTTATCTTCTCGTGTTGAAAAATTTCACTCCATTTGCTGCACTCACTCATATGTTCACCACATGAAGATAAACTTTATATCTTCTTGCAACTGTGCGTGTGTGTGTGTTTTCTATATCATTCGGATGGAAACTTTCCCCCCATTATTGCAAAATTGTTTAACAAGGGTCAAACAATGGGCGGCACAGTGGTGTAGTGGTTGGCGCTGTCGCCTCACAGCAAGAAGGTCCAGGTTTGAGCCCCGTGGCCGACAAGAGTCTTTCTGGGCGGAGTTTGCATGTTCTCCCCGTGTCCGCGTGGGTTTCCTCCAGGTGCTCCGGTTTCCCCCACAGTCCAAAGACATGCAGGTTAGGTTAACTGGTGACTCTAAATTGACCGTAGGTGTGAATGTGAGTGTGAATGGTTGTCTGTGTATGTGTCAGCCCTGTGATGACCTGGCGACTTGTCCAGGGTGTACCCCGCCTTTCGCCTGTAGTCAGCTGGGATAGGCTCCAGCTTGCTTGTGACCCTGTAGAAGGATAAAGTGGCTAGAGATGATATGAGATGAATAGGTCAAAAGATCTTCTGAGTGATTTTCTACTGATTATTACTTTTACTAATTACTACAAATAATATTGTGGTGTTACGGTGTAGTGGATTGTATTTTTCCACTGGCTTTCTTGTAGAGAATATTGTGTGTGTGTGTGTGTGCGCGCGCGCGCAGTGCGATTGAAGGAGGGGAAGCAGGAGTGGGTAGCTGACTCAACAGGAGAGGAAGTGTCTTTGTGGCAGAAGATGATGCAGTTCCCAGATTCATGGGCAGAGGGCAGTCTCCCCCTGCGGTCCTCCATGGGCAAGCGAAAGTAAAGACACCAGGATTAGTACTGAATATATGGGTTAGTACTGCAAATCCATTGGTGAAAACACTCCAGTTTTCAATATGATAAATGGTATAAACACGAGACCAGGCTACCACTTGTTTTTTGTTTTTTCCCCCTCTTCACTACAGGCCAGTTTAACCAGAGAAATGGACTGGATTTTGAGATTATGGGTGCAGTTCAGTGCATTTATTTTCTATTTACTTTTTATGTCTAAAGTCCTTCCCGTGCCATATGAAATGTTCCTTTTTATGTATGTACATTTAAAATTGCAATATTAAGTTAATAAAATGTTGAAGCAAAAATGATGCACAAAACTTAATCTTTATTGACATTCCTCCTAAATGAGTACAGTTGCAAAAATCTAAACGTGTGTACAACACTAATTATTTACTGCCTAATGGAGGGGGAAAGCTCAGTTACTGTAGGTCCTGACTACAATGCACACCTAAAAACAGTTATGTACAATTCACTTAATAAATATATAATTTGCACTATTCCTGTTTAGTTGTGATCTGTACAAGGTGCTGGGGATCATGAAATGCATCATGTCTAAAAACCCAACCCATGAAAAGGACCTCCAGTCCAGTATTTAGATATGCAGCCACAATATAAACATCTGTAAGGTGTGTGTGTGTGTGTGTGTGAGAGAGAGAGAGAGAGAGAAAAAGTAACACAACCTAAACCTCCAGTAGAAGCCTTACAAAGCACAGCTTTGTTGTTCATGGCCCCTTTTAGTGTTTATGTGAAGTGAATCATTTCTGGCTCAGTCACAAAGGTCTTTGTTTAGCTGCAGCCTTTCTCGCTCCTCCTCTCCGAGAAGGTACTCCTCAATGTAAGTGTAGAGTTCATCTGAGGTGGTGGGGTTATTGAAACGTTCCCGGTCTACACCGAGTTCATCAAGCAACACCATGTTGAAGTAGGATCGAGTGATCCGTAGAGCCTGCCTGTAATTAACCCATACACACACAAATCGCGCTTCAATTTAGTGATGCTGGGAAAAAGTTTACAACTTGTCATTAATAGTCAAGCTCTAGTGTATTTTAAGAAAATAGCATGTGCTGCTACATATGTTTTGCAGCTAACCTGAGACCCTCAATGACCTCTGTGTCTAGAAATTGTTCTTTAATCCGGCCCACTTCTCGAGGTGGAACTCCTATCAGTTCAATCACTGTCACATGTCGAAGATCCAGACCACATCCAGCTCTCTAAGAGATTAAAAACTGACATGGTTTCCAGTAGAAATGTATGAGATTTGATATTCAGAGAAATAAGGTTCTTGGAGCATTAGAAGTAACTGACCTGCAGCATGATGTTCTGAAGCTTGTAATACTGGTCAGCTGCACTTGGTGTGGATACAATGAGGAGTCTCCGCTTTTCATAGAACTGGTCAAGCAGGGCACCAGCAGACCTGATGTCAGTTTTGATCTGCATCACTAATAAAGACACAACTTTTCAATAGGTGTGACTTTACTTTGTGATTTGCTCTTATCCTAAATTAATCAGATAAGGAAACTTTCACAGAATATATCCTGTTATTGGTTATTGCATAAGTGGTATTTTAATGATGTCTCCATGTTAAAATACAAATCAACAATGTAGCAGATGAGTACGAGTTTCCCCTTGGAGATTGGCTAAAATGTTTGAAAATTACATACAGTGTAAAACATTTAAAATAAATTAGTATTTTTAAAAATAGATAAATCAATAATAAGGGAGGAGGGCATAGCTTGCACAAAGGATTTGTTGTTGACTGTGGCGAGGAGGGTGTGCAGCCCTCGTCCACACAGCTTCGCTCCTTGCCGGGGATCCAGGTGGCAAGCAAGGGAGGAGGACGACCAGGGCCGACAGGGGGGCTGCACCTCCAAGGATGGGACCCTTCCACCAGTGATTTCCAGGACGCCCCCCAGTGGGCGTTGAGGTCGCAGGACTCCGAATTCAGAATGGTTTAATAGAGAGATTTTGTATAACTAACACCTTCCTAGCAGCGAATACCAACTGCCTGCTGTACAATCTAACAATTACCTGTTATAAAGTTAGTCCACTGCAAAGTATTTTATGCATTTTGAAAATATGCTGTTTTATTTTCATATGACCATCAAATAAATTCTATCCTAAATAGAATTTATAGTGCCCTGTTTTCCTTGGTTATTTAATTGCTTGTTAATTACTTACAAATGCACTCTGGGGCTTGATCTGACCAGCTGCGGTTGAACAGGCACACACGGGTGGAGGGGCCCTGCCTCTCATAACCAGCATCACAGTGATACTCGCACACCGCTCCATAATTATTGCCTTCAGATGAGCAGATCAGGTATCCATGTAGTGGGTTCTTCAGCACAGGACATCTCCTGACTAGGGAGCAAGGAACCAGGGCAGAAATCTAATGTTATATAAAGCACAAAGGCCATTTAGGAGCATAGGGCTTTTAAAGTCTGTGTCTGGTTGTCAGTTCTGCAATTATACCTTCAACATGCACTGTAAATTTGCAGGTGGCCATGTTCCGGGCCTGGTCGTAGACTTTGTAGCGAATTACATACTGCCCCTCACTAAATTCGGAGCCTGATTCTGGTCCATTTCGTAAAATCCTGAGGAAAGAATGAAAAGTCTTCAGTTTATCGGCCCCCAATTTTCCATTTGGCTAAAAAAATATGTCATATATATACTTCATTGATTTGTCAGCTGTATCGGTGGCTGTGGGACGTTCCCAGGACACTGTGGCAGTAAGTTTTCCTGGTTCTGCTACCTTCATTCTGGATAAAGGACATTTCAGTTTGGGGGGGTCATGATCTGAAATAATTGAAGTTTATTGCAACATTACCAACACAGCACTCTGCTTTTCCATCTGAGAAAACTGAAAAAAAAATTTTATCTAATATACAAACATGGCCTGTAATTCCCATAGAGTTTATGGGATTGCCTTAGTTGATACCCTGGACAGGTAAAATATGGCAGTTGCAGTGTTCTCCCCAGAGGTCTTTTGCGTATCAGGGCCGACACGCTCTTTTTTGCTCTGACACTCGCTGAAAACTGCCCTGTCAACTCTCACAACTTTTTGCGTTGAATCACGCAGTGAAAGGACGGTCATGATTGGTCGACTTCCTGCAGTCAACCAATGAAATCGCGTCTTACTTTGTATTCATCATTTCCACTTTACCGACGGGAAAGACACGCCTGGTGAAAATGAGTGACAGCGATTCTGGATCAGAGGGCACTCCAAGTTTTAAACACGTACTTGCCAACCCTCCCAATTTCGGCAGGAGGCTCCCGATTTTAGCCTCCGTCTTCCGCCTCTCGATCGTATATGTTAAAAACTGGATAATCTCCCGGTTTTGGGAAATCCCTACCGCCAAGTTAAAAATACTCCCGATTATGTCCAGTCAGAATCATATGAGAAACACTGCTGACGTCAACTGATTTTTAACCAATCAATGAACAGAATGACAGTCACTTCCATAACGTAGGATTCACCCAGGCTGTCCAACATTTTTTACAAGCATTCATTCATCATGGCCACTAAACCCAATACCAAACAGCAAAAATATGAATGCAAATACCAGGTTGCATGGTAGAATGAATTTCCATGGATAAGCAAATGTTTGACCAGCCAGTTACAGTGGGGCAAAAAAGTATTTAGTCAGCCACCAGTTGTGCAAGTTCTCCCACTTAAAAAGATGAGAGAGGCCTGTAATTTTCATCATAGGTACATGTCTGTGAAGATTCTCAGTCATCCAGGTCATAGTAACTGTGGGTGGTAAAAGAGAGCAACTGGACTTGCTTGAAGATTCTTGAAGACGTTTCACCTCTCATCCGAAAGGCTTCTTCAGTTCTGTCTGACTGGTAGGGAGTATCAGGTATTTATCCTCTCATGGATGAAAAGCTCACCTTAACGGGCAATCCATTGATCACCCTAACGACTCTCGAAGCCATTCACATTCAGCCCCCAGTCACTACGTTTACATGCACATAGAGAGAATCGAATTTCTGCCGTTGCTCGACTGAAATCGAAGTTCAAAATGCCATGTATACACCTTAATTCGGCTGAAATTGAACCGAACTTGATTTCTCGGAATCGAGCTACACGACCTAGTTTATGCGATTTCTGCCGAGCTACTTTGTGCATGTATACCCTATCGAGCTAGTTGTCGAGCTACTTCCGGAAGTGACGAGTGACGAGACCACAAGCGGGAAACACAACAGCCTCGGTCGGCATGACAACGAATCATGACAACAGCATGAATCTTTTCTTTTTGTGGCATTGTTTGCACTGTTAAAATTTAGCTCACTTACTGTATCACCAAATACATCTGTACAGCTGTTGCATAGCTGTGAATTGTGTACATAAACAAGTCATTGTATTTGTGTGTGTGTATGTATATATATATATATATATATATATATATATATAAAATTAATGTGTCCAACATCTGAAGAATGTCAATAAAAACAAAACAATTGAACTTTTTGTGTGTTTATTAAGACATAAGTTAAATTGTAAGCAAAAAAAATATTTTTTTTTTTTGTAAGCAAAAAATGGACTTTAGAAAAATATTGTTGTGCAAAATAAGTTGTCTTACAAAACAGTGGTCTGCGCCGGACAGTTTGTAGCCATAGTCTGTTAGAGCAAGCCTAACAGCTTGAACACGGAACTGCTAGTGTTGCCAGATTGGGGGTTTTAAGTGCATTTTAGCGGATTTGAACATGTTTTGGGCTGGAAAACGTCAGCAGTATCTGGCAACACTATAGCTCTTCTTCATGACGATAACCGGAAGTGTACCAACACGATGGGGTGTGTAGCACCACGTGTGGCTCGGGTGCACAATGCACCTTGCACAATAGCCCAATTTCACTTGTGCATGTAGGATTGGATTTCTCTGGCACCCCTGCTGGGACCCTTTGCTCGATTACCAACAGCAGCTCGATTTGGACGTGCATGTAAACGTAGTCAGTGACCCACACCAACAGCATGACTCAACGACACCTTAGATGAGCTTTTCATCCATGAGAGGATAAATACCTGATACTCCCTACTACCAGTCAGACAGAACTGAAGAAGCCTTTCGGATGAGAGGTGAAACATCTTCAAGAATCTTCAAGCAAGTCCAGTTGCTCTCTTTTACCACCCATCATAGGTACACTTCAACTATGAGAGACAGAATGGGGGGAAAGAATCCAGGAAATCACATTGTAGGATTTTTAATGAATTAATTGGTAAATTCCTCAGTAAAATAAGTATTTGGTCACCTACAAACAAGCAAGATTTCTGGCTCTCACAGACCTGTAACAACTTCTTTAAGAGGCTCCTCTGTCCTCCACTCGTTACCTGTATTAATGGCACCTGTTTGAACTCATCAGTATAAAAGACACCTGTCCACAACCTCAGTCACACTCCAAACTCCACTATGGCCAAGACCAAAGAGCTGTCAAAGGACACCAGAAACAAAATTGTAGACCTGCACCAGGCTGGGAAGACTGAATCTGCAATAGGCTTGGTGTGAAGAAATCAACTGTGGGAGCAATGATTAGAAAATGGAAGACATACAAGACCACTGATAATCTCCCTCGATCTGGGGCTCCACGCAAGATTTTACCCTGTGGGGTCAAAATGATCACAAGAACGGTGAGCAAAAATCCCAGAATCACACGGGGGGACCTAGTGAATGACCTGCAGAGAGCTGGGACCAAAGTAACAAAGGCTACTATCAATAACACACTACGCCGCCAGGGACTCAAATCCTGCAGTGCCAGACGTGTCCCCCTGCTTAAGCCGGTACATGTCTAGGCCCATCTGAAGTTTGCTAGAGAGCATTTGGATGATTCAGAAGAGGATTGGGAGAATGTCATATGGTCAGATGAAACCAAAATAGAACTTTTTGGTAAAAACTCAACTTGTCGTGTTTGGAGGAGAAAGAATGCTGAGTTGCATCCAAAGAACACCATACCTACTGTGAAGCATGGGGGTGCTTCATCATGCTTTGGGGCTGTTTTTCTGCAAAGGGACCAGGACGACTGATCCGTGTAAAGGAAAGAATGAATGGGGCCATGAGATTTTGAGTGAAACCCTCCTTCCATCAGCAAGGGCATTGAAGATGAAACGTGGCTGGGTCTTTCAGCATGACAATGATCCCAAACACACCGCCCGGGCAACAAAGGAGTGGCTTCGTAAGAAGCATTTCAAGGTCCTGGAGTGGCCTAGCCAGTCTCCAGATCTCAACCCCATAGAAAATCTTTGGAGGGAGTTGAAAGTCCGTGTTGCCCAGCGACAGCCCCAAAACATCACTGCTCTAGAGGAGATCTGTATGGAGGAATGGGCCAAAATACCAGCAACAGTGTGTGAAAACCTTGTGAAGACTTGCAGAAAACGTTTGACCTCTGTCATTGCCAACAAAGGGTATATAACAAAGTATTGAGATGAACTTTTGTTATTGACCAAATACTTATTTTCCACTATAATTTGCAAATAAATTCTTTAAAAATCAGACAATGTGATTTTCTGGATTTTTTTCCTCATTTTGTCTCTCATAGTTGAGGTACACCTATGATGAAAATTACAGGCCTCTCTCATCTTTTTAAGTGGGAGAACTTGCACAATTGGTGACTGACTAAATACTTTTTTGCCCCACTGTACACATTTTAAGGTAAAGATACCTTAAATCAGAATATAATGGACATTTGGGTGTGAAATTAAACCATCTTCCATACCATTTCAGAAACAAATTGTACAACTTCTAAAGTGTTTAGTGAAATTTTGCATGATAGAGAATTTGTTTGATGAGTGTATTTGAATAGTGTGGTAGTGTCTTAGTGCTATTTTGAATTTATGTTTGAAAGTTTTAAGTGAAAGTTTACAAGTGAATTATCTGGAAAGTGATTGATTTTGATAGTTTTGAGGTTTTAAGTAAAATATTACTAGTGAGTGTATTTTGGTAGTACTAAAATTTTGCATTCGAGTGAATTTCTTTGTGGAGTATGTTTTGATAGCATGGTAGCCCTGCATTTTGATAACATTTATAGTGCCATTTTTAAATTTTGTTTGAAAACTTTCAATGTTTGCAAATGAGCAAATTCCTTTGATGCATTCTGATAGGATTTTGATAGTATTTCTAGTGCTTTTTAAAAATTCTTTTGGAAAGTGTTTAGTGAGAGAGATGCATTTTAGTAGTACTAAGACAGTGCAGTATTTTTATTTAATTGAGTTGTTACTATTTTGGTTAAATCTTATTAAAGTTTAATTTATATATGATAGTTCTCTGTATTTTTTACATGAGCTTACAGAAGGAAAACACATTTGATGCAATCCAATAATACTTTCATTCACTGTGACTTTTAAGAAATTATAAACATTTCTTCGAAAGCATCACTTGTTATTTTCTGTGGGTTTCTGTATGTATACAATATTCAGGCATGAGATTTTTCAGCTAAAAATCTGATTTAAGTCTTCCCTTTCATTGTTGTTATATTAAAATTCAAGACGAGTATTATTTCAGATTTTTCACTCTGAGCTATCTCATGCCTGATACATGAATCCCATAACCTATAGTAATTGATAGAACAATATCAACAATTCAAAAACTCAATTGTATAAATTTCATTTAATTGGGGTTCACTGTTTTTATCGTTTCAACCGCGCATCATACCCTCATCCAATTGAAAATGTCATTTTCTCCCTCATGAGAATTTTGTAAAGTTGGCAAGTATGTAAACAACAGAAAATTTCCAAGTATCAAGGTGCAGCTAAGTATGATAGAAAGTTTAATTCCAACTGGACCAAAATCTATCCATGCCTTATCGCTGATTCAGCAAGCAAGCACTATTTCCAACAAGAGTATCAGTCGTAAACACGGTATCTGGTTATTTAGCACAAGTTCTAAAGTCTCTTAGCACAACTCTGGATTATGGTCATAATAATCGAAAAAAAAATACTCCTCTTGATATAGGAAGGGGTTTATTATGATTGCTTAGGGACTGGAAGCTGGAATTTCTGCTGTTGTGCATGTTAAGGATCAGTTATTGATCCCTGAAACGTGGACTGAAAATCCGATTTTTTGGTGTCTTTGGATATTTGTAGTTAAGCCATAACAGACCTTTGAATTGTGGGCACCTTCATAGATAACTTCAGTCACTTCTGATCATAGCACAAATTCAACTGACTGTCAATAGTTACGCGTTTGCCAAATTAATTAACCGGGGGATTATGTCTCTTGCCCTAGTTGACGACGTGTGTTTTGCTAAGAGCAGAATCTATTCCTAAAAACTTACTCAAATTATTAAAAGTCCATTTGATATCACATATTATTGTTTTGATATGTATTTGACTAATAAAGCTACAAAGTCTTTAACTGAAAAAAGACCAATTTCAATAAGAAAAATGAGAATCATGTCTCCTTAGTAACCAACAGTTGCGACATGTAAACAAATGAAAGAAACTTCCACTAAAGTATCCTAGAACTAATGGCAATTAAATAAAAGTGCAATATAAGCATTCAGGAATGACAAGACAACCAAAATTAATATATCATTTGTTTATAATACAGCAATCGTGAAGCAAGAAGATGATGAAGAAGAGATTACGCTAAGATGTACAGGTAAGGGTTGTTCGATCATCAAGACAAGTCTCGAAGCTGTGGCTAGTTTACAGGGAAATTCACTTTGTTGCAGCATGTTTATATTTGATTTCAATACTTTTTTTTGTTGGTGTTCAATGCTATCAACTGTTAAAATGTTATTTTACACCAAATTATCAAAATCACTAAACCACAAACTCATTTGTAGATTGTGTGAAAAAAACGCAGTGCACAGATTACAATTTGCACAAGTCGATCAGATCAAGAACAGCTTGCACTTTATTGAATAATAATAAAGTCTGTTGTGTTTTTATGTCGTTCTTTAAACCTGTCGCTGAAATAACAATGCGATAGATAGCAAAAATTTTCACTTTTCTAATCCTATTGTTTTCTTTAATGGAGCACTCTGTGAACAGAAATGGATAAAGTTTAATTATTTCACTTTCTTGCATTTAGAAGTCACAGCAATTATCTAAAATGTAAATAGCTTAATAAAATAATTGAAATAGCTGTACATAGTTTTCCTTTCTTTGACCTTTATTCTTTGGTAAAAAAAAATTAAAATAAAGAACAAAAAGCTTTCTTTAAACTCTTATCTTGTAAATTTTGCTTGACTTTTCATTCTTTTTCAAATTGTAAATAATAATTGTGATAATTTAAGCTTAGCACTTTAATAAAGACAAAACAAACCTGGAAGTTGGCTGTAGCCTGTGTACTGTATCAGGGTACGTGCTGTGTTAAATCATTTAAATAATTTAGAGGGAGGATTGGTGACTAACATACGGGCCACATCAAACATGGCGGTTTCAAGATGAAGGAGTAGGGAAATACAATCGCTCGTTTTCTATTGGAATCTCAGCAACTTTCATTAAAAAAATACATCAAACATCTTTAAACATGATCAGTAAGTGTTCATAATAAAGATTAAGTGTTGTTGGATCTTGTGCTAAAGAACTAAGAGTTGTGCTAAGAGACTTTGGATTGGTGCTAAATAACCATAAACACCAAGACCTTTGAGATGTTGAACTTCACATGCAAAGAAAGTCTTACAAAGATCTTGAAAAAGTGAGATTGTCATCAGGATCAGTCTTGACCACGTTTGCAGCACAGACTTCTGTCAGTGAGAATGTAGATTTTTATATTTTATCGTGTTTGAAAAAAAGTTAACCGTGATTTGTTTCAGTTAATCTAACCTCAACTAGATCTATTTGCTAAGTTAAAGTAAAATAATAGCTTATTTTGAACTGTCCCACAGATATGTTATAAATGTATAGCCAAATATATTTTTTTAACAGGAACTTTGCATGCTGTGTTTGGTATGTTTATTATTGTTACAGTAGTAGCCTAGCTAGTCCATGTTGGTGACGGGAAATAAAAAAAATAAGCATAGAAATGTATAAATCTATAACTATATATAATTGGACGTTGTTAATATATTATTGTCATAATGGTTTTGGGATTTTTGGTGATGGTATTACTTTGAGTAATTCACTAATTTTATATTCCTTTAATATTATCTTTCGAATAATTTATTTAACATTATAAACTCTAATGAAGAAATATGTATTAAATATAATTTATAAAATATGACAGAATATTAAATTTACTCAGCTTGTGTTATATTTAGATAATTATTAAATGAAAGCATAAATAAATATCATTACAAATAAAGGTCAAAATAAACCTCAAAATATGCTGCAATAAATTGCAAACATGCACTTTTACTGAGAACCTTGATTTAGAAATGACTTGTCAGCACATTGTGTTTCCTGTTTTCCTTTGAAGTGACATGCATATGTAGTTTTGTGGTGAAAGCTTTTTGAAATGTGATCATTGCACATCTTTCATTTCATAATCATGTTGAAATGTGTTATTGTTTATCTGGCATTGTTTTGTTAATACATGTGGTGTCCTCATGAATCCATTTTTTTTTCATTAATAGTAACAAGAAGCTGAAAACTAAATATTCATCCTAAGGTCACCAATTCCCTCTTAAAGTTGGCAAAATTGCCACCCCCTTCACCTGACCTGACCAGGGCCTGCAGCCCCTGGCTTTCTCGCTTTTTTCATTTTGGGGTTGACAGCTATGTTCAACCATGTTAATAGTAAAAAGTGACAGTGTCAGTACCACCATAAAATGCTCCTAAAAGTCACCAGATGCCACCAAATGGGCTCCTTTTTTTTTTTTTCAAAAATTTCCAGGGTTGGCCCACGGAGCCCCCCCAATGGGAGGGACCCTCTCATACTCTCCTCCTGCGTGCCTTTGGCACACCACCCAAAAGTTAGGGCTTTAGTTTGATCCTGGGGAAAACACTGCAATTGTTCTGGAGATCAATGTGCAACACTGAGTGCTTAAACAAATCATTTATATCCATATGCCATGCCATACTACTGAAAAGGATTCTCAGTCTGATATAACTCAAGCAGCTTAGTTAGCAGCATAAATATCTTTAGTTTATTTAAAAAAAAAGGCATTATACAAGTAAAAACTGTCAAACTAGGCCATATATACCTGCACAAGTAGGCTCTGCACCGCTCCAGATACCCCCTTCCTGACAAACACGATAATGGTCCCCTTCAATGTGGTAGCCTTGAAAGCAGGAGTAGTCACACCTGGAGTAAACCAAAAAGCTCCTGCTACAGGTGTATGTACCATACTGGATGTGAGGAAGCACACGGCAACGCATCACTGAGAGAATCAGACAAAGCACATGACTGGATTATTATTATCATCATTACTACTCCAATTCCAAAAAACAATGGGTTGAAATGCAAAAAAAAAGAGAATGCAATGATTTGCAAGTCTTTTTCAACCTATATTCAATAGAATATAATACAAAGACAAAATATTTAATGTTCAGACTGATAAACTTTGGTTTTATCAAATATACACTCTGTGGCAGCGGGGGGCGTGGTCAAGCGTCGGTTTGTGACAGGAGGGCGGAGCCAGGGAAGGTGAGTGGCAGAATCACTACACCTGACGGTAATTAACCTGTGTTTTGTGTGTTTTCCCAGTAACCGCGCCCTATTTAAGGAGGCAGAGGGAGAGCAGAGGAGAGCTCATCCCGGGACAAGAACACAGTGTGTGTGTATGTGTGTGACGCTACCAGATTAAGAACTGGCGAGTAAACTGAAAAGTCTGGGAATAAAAAGCCTTTTTCCATCTGAAGCGTTGTCCTGCCGTCCTCTGTGCTCCACCCACACTTCAAGAGCGCTACAGTGGTGCCGAAACCCAGGAAAGGTGGAGCAACAACCTTGCAGCCCCATGGAATCCTCCCCGTTCGCGGACCTGGTCCACGCCCTCGCCACGGCTCAGCAAAGCCAGCACCAGGCGCTCGTCACGCTTCGAAAGGAGCAAGAGCGGCGCTTTGAAGCCCTGGTGCTGGCCCAGCAGGAAGATCGCGAGGCGTTCCGGCATCTCCTCGCGTCGGCGGGGTCCACCAGCGCCCCGGCCGCAGGCCCGTCTCCCCTCACCATGACCAAGATGGGCCCGCAGGACGACCCCGAGGCGTTTCTCACCTTGTTCAAGCAGGTCGCCGAAGCCTCGGGTGGCTGATGGAGCAGCACGCGGCGTGCCTCCTCCCCCTCCTGACGGGAGAGGCGCAGCTGGCCGCACTACAGCTCCCCGCCGACCGCCAGCTGGCCTACGCGGACCTTCGCCGGGCCGTCCTCCAGCGCGTGGGGCGCACGCCAGAACAACAGCGCCAGCGCTTCCGCGCGCTGCGGTTGGAGGAAGTCGGCCGGCCGTTCGCATTCGGCCAGCAGCTCCGGGACGCCTGCTGGCGGTGGCTGAGGGCCGACAATCGCGACGCCGAGGGAATCATCGATCAGGTGGCGCTGGAGCAATTCATCGCACGCTTACCAGTCGGAACCGCAGAGTGGGTCCAGTGCCACCGCCCGGCGTCGCTGGATCAGGCAGTAGGACTGGCGGAGGATCATTTGGCGGCTGTTCCGGCGGCAGGACGGCCGACGACGTCTTCTCTCCTCTTCTCTCTCTCTTTCTCCCCTCCCTTCTGTGTCCCGTCCTCGCCCCATTCCCCCACCACGGAGGCGGGGGCCGGCTCCACCCCAGCCGGCCCGCCGCACCCGTGGTGCCCTCCCGTTTCTCCCTTCTGTGTCTGTCTCTTCCCCCCCCCCTCAGGTGAGTGAGCCCCAGAGCACAGGTGCAGAGGGAAGGCCCGGGCCGGTTTGCTGGTGCTGCGGGGAGCCGGGCCACCTGCAACAACAGTGCGCAGCAATGGAGGTGGGCGCGGTGGTATCCCCGACGCGCCAGAAGCTGCCCTCGATCGGGCCGGAGCGTATCGCATACCGGTGAGTGTACAAGGGGCTACATATCAGGCGTTGGTGGATTCTGGTTGCAATCAGACCTCGATCCGCCAAAGCCTGGTGCAAGACGAGGCATTGGGGGGAGCACAGGGGGTGAAGGTGTTGTGTGTGCACGGGGATGTTCACAGCTACCCTTTGGTGTCGGTCCACATATATTTCAGAGGGGAAAAATCCATAGTGAAAGCGCGGGTTAATCCTCGGCTTACCCACTCTTTAATTTTGGGGACTGATTGGCCGGGATTTCAGGGTTTAATGACGCGCCTAATAAAGAGTGGGTCCTGCCATTTGACAGGGGGAGGTCCCGGTGTCGCTTTGGCTGGAGCTGCTGTCGCAGAGCCGTCTACGTCATCTCCGCGACAGAGTGAGGAGCCGCTGGCTCCTCCTCTTTCTGTTGGGGAATCCCTCGCGGATTTCCCATTAGAACAATCGCGAGACGAGACTCTGCGACATGCGTTTGACCAAGTGAGAGTAATCGATGGTCAAACGCTCCAGCCGAACGCCACCCCGTCCTTCCCCTATTTTTCTATTATGAAGGATAGATTATACCGAGTGACGCAGGACACTCAGACGAAAGAGCGAGTCATACAGCTATTAATTCCAAAGAGCCGCCGGGAATTGGTATTTCAGGTGGCTCACTTTAATCCCATGGCTGGACACCTAGGGCAGGATAAGACACTAGCCCGAATAATGGCCCGATTCTATTGGTCGGGGATTCGCGGCGACGTCCGTAAGTGGTGTACGGCGTGCCGCGAATGCCAGTTAGTAAATCCAGCGGCCATTCCAAAAGCGCCTTTGTGCCCCCTACCATTAATCGAGACCCCGTTCGAAAGAATTGGGATGGATCTCGTCGGGCCATTAGATCGGTCAACACGAGGGTACCGCTTTATATTGGTTCTGGTGGACTATGCAACGCGATACCCGGAAGCGGTGCCTCTTCGCAATATCTCAGCACGCAGTATTGCAGAGGCCCTCTTCCACGTCATCTCCCGGGTTGGAATCCCGAATGAGATTCTGACTGACCAAGGCACCTCGTTTATGTCACGAACACTGAGCGAACTGTATGGGCTATTAGGTATTAAGCCGATCCGCACCAGCGTTTATCACCCGCAAATGGACAGTTTAGTTGAACGGTTCAATCGCACCCTCAAGAATATAATTAAAAAATTCGTAAGTGAGGACGCACGTAACTGGGATAAATGGCTCGAACCCTTGTTATTTGCAGTGCGAGAGGTCCCCCAAGCCTCCACGGGGTTCTCCCCGTTTGAATTATTATACGGGTGTAAGCTGCGCGGCATCTTAGATGTGCTGCGGGAAAATTGGGAGGAGGGACCTTCACAGAGTAAAAACGAAATTCAGTACGTTATGGACCTGCGCGCAAAACTTCACACGCTCACCCACCTAACTCAGGAGAATTTGCGGCAGGCCCAGGAACGGCAAGCCCGCCTGTACAACAAGGGCACGCACCTTAGAGAGTTCACTCCGGGAGATAAGGTACTCGTACTGTTGCCCACGTCGAGCTCCAAATTAATCGCCAAGTGGCAAGGACCCTTTGAGGTCACACGGCGAGTCGGGGACATCGACTATGAGGTAAGGCGAACGGACAGGGAGGGGGCGCTACAGATCTACCACCTCAATCTGCTTAAACTCTGGAACGAGGAGGTCCCCGTGGCGTTGGTGTCGGTAGTTCCGGAGAAGGCGGAGCTGGGGCCGGAGGTTCAAAAAGGGACATTGGCATCACGTACCTCTCCGGTCCCCTGTGGAGACCACCTCTCCCCGACCCAACTCACGGAGGTCGCCCAGTTGCAGGCCGAGTTTTCGGATGTGTTCTCGCCCCTGCCCGGTCGCACTAACCTCATAGAACACCACATAGAGACGCCCCCGGGGGTGGTAGTGCGTAGCCGCCCTTACAGGCTACCTGAACACAAAAAAAAGGTGGTTCGGGAGGAACTTCAGGCCATGCTCGAAATGGGCATCGTCAAGGAGTCCCACAGTGACTGGAGCAGCCGGTGGTCTTGGTACCCAAGGCTGACGGGTCGGTCCGGTTCTGTGTGGACTATAGAAAAGTCAACGCGGTGTCTAAATTCGACGCATACCCAATGCCTCGTATTAATGAGCTGCTCGATCGACTAGGCACGGCTCGCTTTTACTCGACACTGGATTTGACGACGGGATATTGGCAGATCCCCTTGACTCCATTATCCCAGGAGAAAACGGCCTTTTCCACACCGTTTGGCTTACACCAATTCGTCACACTTCCGTTTGGGCTGTTTGGGGCGCCCGCTATGTTTCAGCAGCTGATGGACAGGGTCCTCCAGCCCCACGCCACCTATGCGGCCGCATATCTGGACGATATTATCATTTATAGTAATGACTGGCAGCGGCACCTACAACACCTGAGGGCCGTCCTTAGGTCGCTGAGGTGGGCGGGTCTCACTGCCAACCCGAAGAAGTGTGCGATTGGGCGGGTGGAAGTACGGTATCTGGGCTTCCACTTGGGCAACGGGCAGGTGCGTCCCCAAATTAATAAGACAGCAGCGATTGCGGCCTGCCCGAGGCCCAAGACCAAAAAGGGGGTGAGACAGTTCCTGGGGCTGGCTGGCTACTATCGTAGGTTTATACCTAATTATTCGGACGTCACCAGCCCGCTGACTGACCTCACTAAAAAGGGGGCGCCAGATCTGGTCCAGTGGACGGAGCAGTGCCAGCGGGCTTTCTCTGAGGTAAAGGCTGCACTGTGTGGGGGGCCACTTTTACACTCCCCTGACTTCTCTCTCCCTTTTATGTTGCAGACGGATGCGTCGGACAGAGGGCTGGGGGCCGTTTTGTCCCAGCAGGTGGAGGGGGAGGATCGCCCCGTCCTGTACATTAGTAGAAAGCTATCGGTGCGTGAGGGGCGCTACAGCACTATTGAAAAGGAATGCCTGGCGATCAAGTGGGCGGTCCTCGCCCTCCGTTACTACCTGCTGGGGCGCCCTTTCACCCTCTGTTCGGACCACACACCCCTCCAGTGGCTCCACCGCATGAAAGATGCCAATGCGCGGATCACCCGTTGGTATCTGGCACTCCAACCCTTCAATTTCAAGGTGGTCCACAGGCCAGGGGCGCAGATGGTCGTGGCAGACTTCCTCTCCCGTCAAGGGGGGGGGGGGGGGGGGGGGGAGTCGGCTACGGGCCGGACGGGCGCCCGGCCTGAGTCGGGCGGTGGGGGTATGTGGCAGTGGGGGCATGGTCAAGCGCCGGTCTGTGACAGGAGGGCGGAGCCAGGGAAGGTGAGTGGCAGAATCACTACACCTGACGGTAATTAACCTGTGTTTTGTGTGTTTTCCCAGTAACCGCGCCCTATTTAAGGAGGCAGAGGGAGAGCAGAGGAGAGCTCATCCCGGGACAAGAACACAGTGTGTGTGTATGTGTGTGACGCTACCAGATTAAGAACTGGCGAGTAAACTGAAAAGTCTGGGAATAAAAAGCCTTTTTCCATCTGAAGCGTTGTCCTGCCGTCCTCTGTGCTCCACCCACACTTCAAGAGCGCTACACACTCATTCTGAATTTGATGCCTACAACATATTCCAAATAAGGGACATAACCAACAAAAGACTGGGAAAGTTGTGGAATGTTCAAATAAACACCTGTTTAAACACATTCTACAGGTTAACACATTAACTGGTAATTGGAAAAGCTCAGTCATTTACAAGCAGGGATGGGGTGAGATTCACCACTTTGTGAAAAACTGCATGGGCAAATAATCCAACAGAGTAAAAACATTTCTCAACATACAATTGCAAGGAATTTAGGGATTTCACCATCAACAATCCTTAATATCAAAAGATTCAGATAATCCAAAGAAATTCCTGCACGCAAGGAGCCAAAAAACAATACTGAATGCCTGTGATCTTCAGGCAGCACTGTATTAAAAACCAACATGATTGTATAAAGAAGACTACTACTTTGGCCCAGGAACACTTCGGAAAACCGTTGTTTGTAAACACAGTGCATCACTGCATCTACCATGCAAAGTGAAGGCCATAGATCAACAACATCCAGAAACACTGCTGATTTCTCTGGGTCTGAGCACATCTGAAATGAATTTAGAGATGAAAGTGGAGCAAAGAAAAAAACCCTGAAATATGTGGGGGGGGGCAACGTCCCCCGAAAATATTTTAATAACATAACACGCAAAACCCTGCATTCCAGTGCATTTTAGTACCAGGGATGAGAATGAAAAATATTTTAAAAGTCTGAAAAAAGCCGGGGGTTTGGGGGCCGCAGGCACCCAGCGGGGCCCAGGGGCAGAGCCCCGGTGGGGGCCCAGGGGGCAGGAGCTAATGATTTTTGGCTATTTTTTTTTTTTACCCCAAAACCATTAATTTTATCAGCAAAAAGTTGCAATTTATTTGGAAATAAATTCCCCTTCTTGGTGGACTACCAAGTGAAAATGATTAATATGGTACAAGAGACTTGTTTTTAATCAATTCACATTTGATGATTTCAAAAAATCAATGCACCTTTTAATATAAACAAGCTCTACAGTATTATATTTCTGCATTTTTGCTATTCATGTCTTTGAATACTCTAATCCTTTAAAATGAAGTGCAAACCAGAAAAAAGTTCGAGCATATAATTCTCTTAAGCTTTCTTCTGATGTTATCATGGTAGCAGGTCATCTTGCATATTAAGCAGGCAACATTCAACATCACTTATCACTTCCCTTTCAACTGTTGTGTGTACTAACTAGGTTTTATCTGGACAGGATGTTGTGTAATGTAATGAATTTGAAGATCAAGATGGTGATTTTGAATTAAAGAACAGGCATGTACAATTGGCATTACATATTGGAAATTTTTTTAAAATCAAAAACTATAAGTTCATCTCGGCCTAAAAAATTTGGGCAGACGCTCCCACGCGGCACATGCCAGCAATCCCCCCCCCCATGAAATGAGCAATAAGTAGGAGAGTTATACATGGTATCATACCTAAAATTTTATCAGAAATATAGATATGATGCAATGATTCTCCACAACATGCTACATTAGATAAGCTAACCCCATTTATAAAAGATACACACTTACAGAGGTGGAAAGAGTACTAAAATATTATACTCAAGTACAAGTACTGTTACTCTGATGAAATTTTACTTAAGTACAAGTAAAGTTACCAGACAAAAAATCTACTCAAGTAAAAGTAAAAAGTAGATCATTTAAAATGTACTTTGAGTAAAAGTAAAACGTTACTTTTAACAATGGGTGTTTTCTGCCTCCATTGTGTTGTGCAAAAATGAAAAAGAAGAGGAAACAAGGATATATGTACATCTCAACCCAGATGTTTTATTTAAAGGAAGTGTATCAAATTGAATGCTTAGGATAATGCTGCATTAAAACTGAGACAAACAAAAAAGGTCAATACGCACAGTCATGTCGTTTACAACGCCCTGACCACACACAAAGCATTGTACACAAAATATGAAAGTGAAATGTTGCACCGAAATCTCGTAGCTTGCCTGTGTGCACTGTGTGTTATTGAACAATTCAATTCAAACATTATTTGTTTTGCTTAGTATTCCTTTCTGGCCTGTTGGATGTAGAATGGTAGGAGGACTGATCACGTCAGGTTGGCGAGCTAACTTGCTTGCATGATTAGCCAACCAAATAACAGACTAGTTACCAACAGGTTGCTACTTCAACATTAGCAATGCCATCCACTATTTTTGGAATATAACCAGCCTATTGTCGGTTTTACTATGGAAAGGAAACATTATGATCAGGGGCACAGATACGTTTTTTGAACTGGGGGGGACAAAAAACTGGGGGGACAAAAAACTGGGGGGGACAAAGCTGCCAGCAAACCAACCCCAACCCCGATATGCCTGTCAAACTTGTTGTGGGTAACCATAGCAGCCAAGCTCGAGCTCGCAACCTGTGCAGTCTGCGCAGCTCAACCAACCGAATATCAGTCTTTGTTTTGTTTTATGTGAGTTGTTGCAACTATGTATACACTGCTGTGCACCTCAATAAACCGAATGGTAATTAGTCTTTTGATTTTTCCGTGAGGTTTGCCTTATGCAAAGAAAGACAGCATAGAGGTTTTTTCTCCCTATAAGTGGGGGGGGGACCGAACGAGGTGAATTTAAATCTGGGTGGGACGAATCCCACCCGTCCCACCCTCTATCTGCGCCCGTGATTATGATGCCAATGACAATACTTACCTCAACATGCTTGCGCAGATTAGACGTTGAATTTTTGTATGCTGCAATGGTTGTCTTCTTGGGCACACATAATCTGCATTGCATAATGAAACTGTCACCCCTTTTCTCTACGAAGCTGAAGTGATCACGTATGTAGGGCCAGGGGTGCACTTCATTACTGGAAGAAATTGCGTTTTCTGCAGGGTCGTCCACCACAGGTTCCTCGGTCTCCTCCATGTCCGCAGGGGCGCTTTATCAACACCCGTGGCCCAGGGGCTAGGCCCCTCATAGGCTACCTGTCAACTCTACCCTTACCGTTGGCCAGGAAAACACTCTTATTTTATTTGCAATACGTGTCAAGCATTTACAGTGTAAGTGCGTAATTAGCCTAGAAGCCTACGATAGGTTACGTTTGGCTCAGCGTAGCTGCGCAAGGCCCACGCTCACATCGCTCAACACATCCGACCACAGAGGGAGAGAAGAACGCGCGCATTATCATTACAGAGCCGGTTCTGATTATTACCATGGACAGGACAGTGATACTGCATAACTTTCACGCAGGGGCATGGCCAGAGATAACCACACAAGCCTGCGTGCGCTATAATGTAGACCTATGTGTTGTAAACATAAAACACACACACCTACAGACAAGTCCTTTTAAAAAAATAAAATACATAAAACTAGCTCGGCGGCATGAAAACAAACATTCACTGCAAGTCAAGGTACTTGGCTCGGCGGCCACATGAAACGTAAACACCATGGACAGCGGCCAAACTCATAACTCTACAGACCGAAATACACAAAACCAAGTCCTACTAGGGTCTATTTTACCGATCTATATTCAAGCATCATGCAAGTCTTCCTTCTCCTTGAATGAGACCATGCATTCAACTGCCTTTTTGACATGACTGCATCAAAATACCACTTGCAACAATATTTCACGCTAGGGCTGTGCCGATAGACGATGCCATCGTCCATCGACAATGGTGGTCATCCATCACGATGGAGAGCCACCATCGTGATACCACGCCCCCTCCTGTCATAATCATGCATATACGGTATCATCTGGGCCTATTTAACCTAAAAAGTTAGTTTTTTGTTAGTTTAGTTAGTTAGTTTTGTTTAATATATAAATTTATAACATATTATAAATACATAATTATATAAATCATTATAAAGTAATATCCTATTACCGCTTGTCCACGTAGGCTATGGTGCAGGGACGTGCTAGTGAACATAACATGTGGTTACACAAATACAGTATGCTACTAATAATAAATTTTGACTTCATTTTTTAGCCTACACTATACTTTTAATGTAAAATTTGTCATGTTGTTCAAACAAATAGCCACTATTAACAGTCGGGAAATATTTCACCTTATCAAACGGCAGTGAAGCGCAGACTTCGGCAGAAGTCAAATAACTTTAATCTGGTAAATAGGCCCACTTTCAGACTCAAAATGGTCCACTCTAAGCCATAATGTCAAACCAAATGGAAGAATGAAGGTGATTCTGACAAATGTAAAGACAGTAAAAAAAAAAAAAAAACAATATTAAATCATGATTTTAAAAGCTGGTGCAATAATTCAAACACTAATAAATTGGAAAAATTAACGCGTTCAAGTGCGCACTAAAGGCCGAAATGCATCTTCAATTGATATGGTGTAAATAAACAATGAGTAATAGCTTAAGTGTAGTTTCTTCTCATAGTTTGAATACTAGTCTTTCATTGTTAGAGCAGATTAATATCTTACCATGACCAGTGAGTGCTCGGGGAGGTTCATTTCCACCTGCGCTTTGCGCAGCTCATTTCTCCGAAGCCAGCTGTGCGCAAACGCAGTGTTGACTGCTCGGCAAACTCCAAACGCTCGGTCTGTACTGGCCCTCTGTTGCACAAGCGAGTTGGTTATGGCCAGGTTCAAATTGTGCCCAAAAACAACTTAACCACGGCCATTTCAATTGCCTGATGGCTGTGACAATATTCGCCCCGTTGTTATACAGGCGATCTTTTTCTCCTCTATTTTCCATTCGGCAAGTGTCTCGCGCAATGCGTCTTCTAAATTGTCTGCTGAATGTGTCTCTGGCATGAAACTCGTCTGCAGGCATTTGGACTGCATTGCCCACTCTCGGTCCACATAATGTACGGTAGCTGACATATAGGGCATCATGTTGCAGCTGGACCACATATCCGTTATCAAGGCCAAATATTCCACATCACCTAGCGCTTTTTTTTCTTAACGTGCCAAAGCCTCGGATGAGTATCTAATACTTTTAATAATAATAATAATAATAATAATAATATATTTAATAATGTGGTATTAAAATCCCCCCCACGATATGATCGTCCATCACGATGTTTGCACTGTAAACATCGTCGATGCCAATTAAGGGGACATCGCACAGCCCTATTTCACGCACTCCATCAAGAAAAAAGTTAAACATGAACAACACGGGCATACTGTTTTGAGCATACGATTTTTTTAAAAAGAAACTAGCTACATCAAAGTCCTTCAATAAACCCATCCTTTAGCGCAAATGAGCTTAACCTAGTTCAAAGCATGACGCTAGCAGTAGCTGCATAAGGCAAAATCATGTGGGCCTTTCGTCAACAACAAGCCACGGCGGGCAAACATTAATAATCAGGCATCCTTACCTTAAAACGTTGTCTTGACCACAGAACTTCTCAAGTATTTCACTTAAATCCACACGGGTTAACAACACACCCAACACAGCTAGCGAGAAATGTGGATCTGCGCTAGCTTTGTATTGTTATTCCCCTCAGTATGCTTACTCTGTCTGCTGCCCGAACTGTGAACATTATAGGCTACAATCTTTTCATCAATTTCTTCAGTAGATGCCGTTTTAGACATTTTATTATCCCCATCGAAATATGCTATTATACTAACAGGATTATAACTCAAATCACACAACACGTATTCAAATCACAACTGATTTATTTTACTGTTGGACAGATCATAGCATATCTAGCCTAGCTGCACATAGCCTAGCTGCTGGTAGGCTGATAACTGATAAGTAGATGATATTCTGAACAGATTGGTGATCCTTACCTTAAAAAAGTCTGTGACTTTAGGCAACGATTCTATCATTACCTGCATCTCTCTTTTTTTTTTCCTTTTATGCGCCCCGCTAACATGTGAACGCTTCATCTTTCAAAGCCTCTAAATTTGTGTCTCAGTAGTCTGCAGTCTTTGGCGCGCTGTCGTGCGTGACGTTACATTTTGTTACATTTTATTCTGGTACAGTTGTGGGTGTTCGTTTCGCGAACCACATCCACCATGTCTCTTACAGCAGGCTACTGTGCGCTCATTTATTTCTAACCTTATTTCTATCCGTACATTAATGTAGGCCCACGATTCCGACAGTTTATTATATGATTAATATTACAAGGCCCCTGATTGGCTGTGGCCCAGGGGCTTGAGCCCCCCCACCCCTTAAAGCGCCGGTGCATGTCTGCCATCGTCTGTGTGAGACTCGCGCGTGCGACAACTGTCCTTCCCGTGATTCATTTCCAGAACGCATTTCCCCTTCTCCGTTTTAGCCTTTTTTTTATTTTTTATTTATTTATTTTTTACTCAGTAACGGTTGTGATGTAAAATGTACCGAAGTACACTACTTAAAAGAAAACATACTTAAGTAAAAGTAAAAGTACACTCTAAAAATTACTTGAAAAAGTATAAGTACACAAAAAAACTACTCAAGTACAGTAACGCGAGTAATGTAATTCGTTACTTTCCACCTCTGCACACACTTATATATGACATGTATTTGATTTTATATATATATATATATATATATATATATATATATATACACACACACACAAAACCCCGATTCCAAAAAAGTTGGGACAAAGTACAAACTGTAAATAAAAACGGAATGCAATGATGTGGACGTTTCAAAATTCCATATTTTATTCAGAATAGAACATAGATGACATATCAAATGTTTAAACTGAGAAAATGTATCATTTAAAGAGAAAAATTAGGTGATTTTAAATTTCATGACAACAACACATCTCAAAAAAGTTGGGACAAGGCCATGTTTACCACTGTGAGACATCCCCTTTTCTCTTTACAACAGTCTGTACATGTCTGGGGACTGAGGAGACAAGTTGCTCAAGTTTAGGGATAGGAATGTTAACCCATTCTTGTCTAATGTAGGATTCTAGTTGCTCAACTGTCTTAGGTCTTTTTTGTCGTATCTTCCGTTTTATGATGCGCCAAATGTTTTCTATGGGTGAAAGATCTGGACTGCAGGCTGGCCAGTTCAGTACCCGGACCCTTCTTCTACGCAGCCATGATGCTGTAATTGATGTAGTATGTGGTTTGGCATTGTCATGTTGGAAAATGCAAGGTCTTCCCTGAAAGAGGCGTCGTCTGGATGGGAGCATATGCTGCTCTATCATGCTTTCCTCATGTTACTACTGTGTTTCTTTTTCTTTTCTTTTATCCCTGTCTTCCTGTCCTGTTCCCCCTCTGTAAGGACAGGTTGATGGTCAATTTCACTGGTAACAGTGATAATAAAGGGTTCATTCATTCATTCTAGAACCTGGATATACCTTTCAGCATTGATGGTGTCTTTCCAGATGTGTAAGCTGCTCATGCCACATGCACTAATGCAACCCCATACCATCAGAGATGCAGGCTTCTGAATTGAGCACTGATAACAACTTGGGTCGTCCTTCTCCTCTTTAGTCCGAATGACACGGCATCCCTGATTTCCATAAAGAACTTCAAATTTTGATTCGTCTGACCACAGAACAGTTTTCCACTTTGCCACAGTCCATTTTAAATGAGCCTTGGCCCAGAGAAGACGTCTGTGCTTCTGGATCATGTTTAGATATGGCTTCTTCTTTGAACTATAGACTTTTAGCTGGCAACGGCAGATGGCACAGTGAATTGTGTTCACAGATAATGTTCTCTGGAAATATTCCTGAGCCCATTTTGTGATTTCCAATACAGAAGCATGCCTGTATGTGATGCAGTGCCGTCTAAGGGCCCGAAGATCACGGGCACCCAGTATGGTTGTCCGGCCTTGACCCTTACGCAGAGATTCTTCCAGATTCTCTGAATCTTTTGATGATATTATGCACTGTAGATGATGATATGTTCAAACTATTTGCAATTTTACACTGTCGAACTCCTTTCTGATATTGCTCCACTATTTGTCAGCGCAGAATTAGGGGGATTGGTGATCCTCTTCCCATCTTTACTTCTGAGAGCCGCTGCCACTCCAAGATGCTCTTTTTATACCCAGTCATGTTAATGACCTATTGCCAATTGACCTAATGAGTTGAAATTTGGTCCTCCAGCTGTTCCTTTTTTGTACCTTTAATTTTTCCAGCCTCTTATTGCCCCTGTCCCAACTTTTTTGAGATGTGTTGCTGTGATGAAATTTCAAATGAGCCAATATTTGGCATGAAATTTCAAAATGTCTCACTTTCGACATTTGATATGTTGTCTATGTTCTACTGTGAATATAATATCAGTTTTTGAGATTTGTAAATTACTGCATTCCATTTTTATTTACAATTTGTACTTTGTCCCAACTTTTTTGGAATCGGGGTTGTGTGTGTGTGTGTGTGTGTGTATGTTTTATATATATATATATATATATATATATATATATATATATATATATATATATACACACACACACACACCAAGGCATTGATTCGTGCAATATACATTATAAATATAATGAATCATTGAACAGGCAAAATAATTTTCGACCTACCTTTGTGTTTTTTGGTGTATATGTGAAGTTCGATAGTCCTTGCCCCTCTACTAGCGTAGTTTATCATGTCAGAACACAATGAGCAAAGTATACTTTTCCTGGGACGTCTATTTTCTGTATGTGATCACCGAGCTTCGTTGTGACAGTCTGCTTGTCGATCCCGACATTCAGTGTTCTTTCTAACCAAGTCCATCGAAAACAGTTCTTTATTCCTGCACCATTATCAATCTCCCTCGCTCGATCCTCTTCTTTCTTATCTAGGACTTTTGCCATTGTCGATATGCTAAAATATCCCGCCTGAATACATGTCTTTCCAATGTTACCAATGCGTATTGTCAAACAGTGTGTACGGTCGGTGAACGGCGATTGCAAGCCACGTGTGGAGAGCATGCGTACTTGTGTTTACAGTAGAAGCCATTCATTTGTTTGCCTGTTTCCATGCCCGCACCATGCTTGGTCCGTGCGGGGTCCGTGCGAGGGCCGTGCCCGTATCGTAATCCTCCACACATGACGTGTTGATGAAGCCTGGACTGGCAACGCCCCTTAAAAAACACAGCTGCAATACCATTTTTTTCCACGGGGAGGAGCAGTGATTTGTGAAGTTGCATTGACAAGCCAGATCAACGTTTCTGAAGAGGATGGCAATAAACCAGAGGTTAAGTCCCGTTGAAAGAAGTGCAGTTTTCTCGCTTACAGTACCATGTCCAAAACCTGACTTGAGCTGAGGCGATATTACGCCAATACGGCGCACTGCTCTAAACGTTGGTGGTATATCTGGGTTGTTATTCGTTTGTTCAATAATGCTGATTTGTTTACACTGAGTCCCGATGATTAACTATGCAATATTAGTTAGCTGTACGGCCTTAATGTCTGTCATTCATTTGTTATAACAGACAGACAGTTGACGTGGATTATTCAGGTATCGCGTGGGGAAAACAATACGAACATAAACACTTCTCAAAACATCCACTTCAACATGTTCCAGGTTTCCTACAAAACTGGCATGACTTTCCCTTTGTGTTGGGCAATGTATCAACATCGGGTTATTTGAGCTGTTGCTCATTTTATTGGCGACTGTTTGCCTACATCTGGCGCTGCGCATACTGTATGTGGAGTACAATGGTAAAATAATGTGTTCTTACTTCCCTTTTCTGTTTGCGCATTCCCATTATATTCACCAGTTATTTCATTTTATTAAACGCGGATTGATTTTGTCATTACTGTATGTCACACGAAGTTTGCTCCGAGCTAAGCTGGCAATTTAGAAGCACTTCTCCATAAGCAAACGGAGAGAGAGGAGGGGCGCTGCACAGATGCAGCCGTGCGTATTCTGATTAATGCAAGAACAAGATAAGTACTGTAACAGTAAATAGCTGCAGCTGGCTCCTGCTGGGGCTCAGCACTTGCACTGGCTATGTTTCTGTTTTCATCTTTAAAAAATATTTATCTCAAACAATCTCAACAATCATAGCTTGCTACTGGTAACATCATAATAATCTACAGCACAATTGGTCTGTTTCTTAGCACAGGGTGCAGCAGGGTGTCCTGGGAAAGTGAAGTGTGTATTGTACAGTAGCTGGCTGAGGAGACAGCAGCAAGACCACTAAAGTCCGCAACGCGACTGCTTTTCACTAACCTGGAATGAGCGAAACATTACGCGCTCACTGGTTGATGTCATTCCAAATCTATATACAGTATAATGTGAAACCATTGCGCATTGAGCGTCAAGAATACCGATTTTAACTTTGCAACATTTTGTGACAAATTATTCAGAAGGTGGCCATGAGCACACCAGAATCTGCGGTCTTCGCTGGTTACGAAGTTGCATTATTGCTGTCCTGGCCAGAGCGTTGTGGCCACAGCCACTGCTCAAAGTCTTGTGTACAAGCAAATATACTGTAATATTCGCTTTTTTTTTTTCAAATGACGGCCGAGAGATCCGGGGCTATTCCCGGGAGATAAAGTTGCAAAACTGTGCAATAGACACGTTTTCATGCCAATAGTTATTTGCATTTACATGCTTAGGCTACAGTTTTTATCTCCTACAGGAAGTGATTCAACGATGGACATCATATTTTAATGATGGAAAAAATAAACATAAAGAACGTGATCTCGAATCTCCTGTGTTTTTATTGGTGGGTGAGGAAGGAAGACCGATCAGGAAGGCCTAATATAACGGCGTAACGGTGAAAACCGGACGTCTCCTTTTCTTTGACTTGGAAGAGCTGATTTTTCAGGCATGTTCCTGTAGTTTCCTACGACGCAGCCGACAATCAGCCCTTCCTAGCGAGACACATTGTATTGGACAAGAATGGGACAGCATTCCCATTTCTAAATTTGAGAAACTTGTCTCCTCAGTACCCAGACGGTTGCAGACTGTTGTATAGAGCTAGTGTGCTACACAAAGGAAATATTACAATTGCTGCCATAGCTCCCTAACTGTTTAGACCAAAAAAAAAGTAGACCAAGGAGAGGGGGATTAGATTTAGCAACAACTGAATAAAGACGAGTGAACACTTTCACAACTATAGCCTACATGGGGAGAGCCAAAAAAAGACCAAAAAAAAAAAAAACAAGTAGACCAGGGAGAGAGGGATTAGATTTAGCAAAAAATGCTGGTACAGTACATTGCCTGCCCCCATGCTATTCGCTACTTGATTAAAAAAAAAAAAAAAAACAGGGAAGTCTGTCACGTCCAGAAGCAGAGCCGGCCCGTGGCATAGGCTCCGGGTTAACACACTCGAGTCTTTCGACATGTCGTAATTAACATTCACTTTCGTCTATAAAGCAAATGCTAAGGGCGCTGCGTCCATCCAGGGGCGCAGAAACGGGGGGAGAAAAATTATGACTTCCACTATTCTGAAAACGAGTCAGCATTATAATGTCTTAGCCTAATTTAATTGTACAGCAAAGCATGTAGTCAGGGTGCGATTTGTCAAAAAAAGCGGGGTGGGGTGGGGTGGGGTGTGGTGGTGGTTGTTAATCATGAAACAATAAGTGCTCAAGTGCGCATCTGCGGCTATTCTCTGTTTTGGCCATGTACAGTATACACTGCACGCGATGGGATTTCCCAAAAATTCTACTGCAAATAAGTCGAACATTGTCGCGAAAGTGAATGTTAATTACGACATGTCGAAAGACTCGAGTGTGTTAACCCGGAGCCCACCAAGAATCAAGACATTATAAGGTGACCACAGATCGTTAACCATACCCCCCCCCCCCCGAAATTTCTCAATGGATTTACATCGATCTCAAAAACGATCATTTTGGTCTGAAAAAGTCAGAACTCTGTTGATCGGCAGAAAATTCTCATCCCTGTAGTACTTATTTTCACTAAAACAAGTTATAACTTTTAAGCCTTTTTCTTTCATGTAAATTAATGATTAACATGTCAAAAATATCAAATTTAATTCCCCTAGTTCATGAGTAATTTTCAGGAGTGCATTTAGAAAACGCGGTGATTTTCCTGGCTACACAGTAAATTACTTTGAAAAAAAATCAGACAGTTTAAGGTAAACTCAGCAAAATCCCAAAACAGTACTGTTAAAAAGTAAAGGTCTGTTAGAGTTTCTAAAGCTTTCAGGTTTCAATGTTGGGGACATTGAGCCTCGTTTATCAATCTTTTAGTAGAGTTGTGCGTTTGCATAAGCTAAAGTGAACTAAAAATTTCCAGTTCATATTTTTGCGAGTTGAAGCCAATTGTTTACATTAGTTCGTATTGTCTGTAAATTTAAACACACCAATGAATACCAAATTTCTCATATAAATCAGGGGTGTAGGGTGTGTGTGTGTGTCACACACTGACTGGCAGCCTGAGTATTAATGGAAGAGCCGGTTTCTAAGCTGCCTAAAACTAGCAATGGTAATTGCTAGTACATTTGGATGTTGTACAGCAAGCAAACACAAAACGTTTATAAAACGTTTCATTTGGGTTGCATTAAGGTTAGGTTTTATTAAACGTTTATGAAACGTTTATGAAACATTGGTGAAAATTTAATAAAGTCATATTTGCTGACCCGTGGCACATTTTTTATCATCTCTTGGTATTTTTAGATATTAAGATGTCATAATGATTGTATTACAATTATCAAAATAATCAGTAAATGAGTAACGTTTTATTGACGTTTTATAAACGTTCTCTTTAAAACATTTCATTCACAACGTTTATGAAACGTTTATAAAACCTTATACATATTCGGAGACTTCTGGCTAAAACAGATAATATTAAAATTTCTACAATTAATTGTGTGATTATAAACACTACATGATGACGTTTTTAAAAAGTATCAAAAAACATGGGAATAATTTTATGGAAAATAAGTGGTTGTATAAACATTTAATAAACGTTGAAAAAAAAACCTTCGATCTAGCTAAATATTTTTTAGATGTAGATCTAGATAGATAGATAAATCATTAAATGTGTGGCTCTAGTCTCATAATTATCAAGTATGGTTTGAATAATTTGGATAGACGACCATTCGTCGTTTTATATTTGCTAAAATACACGCCCTTTTGGCCCTGGCATTTTGTTCGCTGGTTCCCTGCACCTGTGCGACCTACGTCTTTGCGCAGGCGCAGGGACTGGAAGTAGCGCCATTTTGAGCGTATTGCTGTTGGGACAAGATTGAGAAGGCCGGGTCCACTTAGAAGTTATCTTAGAAAATCTCCTTCATCGAAGGCTTCGCTCGAAGGCCAAACAACTTATTTGATTTAATTTGCTTTTTTATTTCAACTTTTAACTGATTTTGCTCATTTGCTATGATTACGTTAACTTTAATGTTTTGGTTCTTAGTAGCAAGGCTTCTAAATTTAGATAAATTTTTAATACTAGTATCTTTATCATTTTTGCTGTTCATGAGGGCTTTATATGTAAATGTGAATATTGTCTATGTAAAAAAACTCTGCTCTCAAATCGGTTTTGTTGAACTTGCAAAGAGGAATAAAATAAACTTAAGTGCAATAACAAAAATGTGTTGTTATATTATAAGTTTAACAGGTATTAACATGCTTCTAATACCGACTAGTGGCCTAGTGGTAGCGTGTCCGCCTCTCGATCGGGAGATCGTGAGTTCTATTCACGGTCGGGTCATACCAAAGACCATCATAAAAATGGTACCTACTATCATCTGGCAAGGCACGCTGCAATACAGATGTGCATGGGGAGTCAAACTCTCGTGGTTACCAGAGGACTAGCCCCCCACTGTAACCCTAGCTATGTAATAGGCGAGAGGCCGAGGGCTATGGAAACGGAGATCGGCGCCGCCCGATGCACCACCATACAGGTTGGGCCTGGTTAGTACTTGAGTGGGAGACTGCCTAGGAATACCAGGTACTGTAAGCGGCGTGGGAAGGACTTTGATTTTGATTGATTGAACATGTTTCTAATAACGTTTCTAAAACATTAAAGAAACGTTTTACTATTGTTTTTAAATGGTTTTAAGAAACGTTTATACAATGTTTTAAAAAACGTTTCTGAAACGTTTCCAGAATGTTGTATGATGGTTTCCAGAATGTTTTTCAAATGTTTATATAACGTTTTTTCAAACGTTTATAAAACGAAAAAACTGTCCACAAATTTTCGTTTTATAAACGTTATTTTGTAACGTTTCTGAAACGTTAGCCAAACATTTATACAACGTTATATAAACGTTTTTGTGTTTGCTGGGTTATTGCTGTTTCTTCCACGTTTTCTTGATGATGTGTTCTAGAAACGGCACTAAAACTTAGCTTCGAAACTACAAAATGCAACTTTGATGGGGAAAAAAAAATATATATATATATATATATATATATATATATATATATATTGCTTACCTCTCTTCACATCGAAAGAAGGAGGAAAGTTTTGCTTGTTTTGACATGGCGAATTATTAACACGAGAAAATACTCGTAATTCGCAACTAAAAAGACTGCAGCTACACTGGCAGCTTGAACATGCTTTGTAGTGCGATTGTGTTGCGCTTGCGCAGAACGGTGTCAGTCCTTAGCACGTGCACCTGAAGGCGCGCCTTGGGCACGCGCGCCTAACGAGCTCCGGCACGTGCGCCGTTAAGAAAGAACACCTGTCTTTCATCAATGAACTGTGTTTGGGCTATTTAAGGACCGCGCCCATGCAAGGACGATGCGAAGTATTACGCCGCGTCTAAGAACGCGAAAAATCCGAAAAATAAATTTCTCCATTCGGAAAACCGGAGATTTTCAAGAGTTTTGTCAAATATCCAGATTTCCGGGTCATTAGCGGAAAAAATCCAGAGGAAAATCTAAAAATCCGGAATTCCGGGAAAATCCAGAACACTTTCATGACTATGAACTGACGCAAAGTGAAATAGTGTGCTGTGGTCTGATGAGTCCACATTTCAAATTGTTTTTGGAAATCATGGACATTGTGTCCTCCAGGCTAAAGAGGAAAAGGACCATCCACATGGTTACCAGCACAAAGTTCAAAAGCCAGCATCTGTGATAGTATGGGGGAGTGTTAGTGCTCATGATATGGGTAATTTGCACATCTGTGATGGCACTGTTAATGCTGAAAGGTACATACAGGTTTTGGAGAAATGTATGCTGCTATCCAATGATGTCTTTTTCAGGGACATCACTATTTATTCTAGCAAGACAATGCCAAGCCACATTCTGCACGTGTTAAAACAGCATGGCTTTATAGTAAAAGAGTGGGGGTGCTAAACTGGCTCGCCTGCCTCCCATTGAAAACATGTGACACATTATATAAAATACATCAATGGCAAACCCAGACTGTTGCGCAACTGAAGTCTTATATCAAGCAAAGAATTTCACTTTCAAAGCTTCAACAGTTAGTCTCGTTTCCCAAATGCTTACTGAGAGTTGCTAAAAGAAAAGGTGATGTAACACAGTGGTAAACATGCCCCGTACCAACTTTTTTGGAAGGTATTGCAGGCATCAAATTCAGAATAAGTGTATATTTACAAAAAAACATAGTTTATCAGTTTTAACATTAAATATCTTGTCTTTGTATTGTAGGTTGAAAAGGATTTACAAATCATTGCATTCTGTTTTTCTTTGTTTTACACTGTATCCCAACTTTTTGGGATCAGGGTTTTATTATTATTATTATTATTATTATTATTATTAAGTGCATTCTATATATTGGCTTCTCAAACCAAAGGTCACGTTAAAGAGGAAGCAGACAGCTTTACAGCACAAACCAGAAAAAACTAACAGAACATAGGATTTACATCGGGGGGAAAAAACACTCCAGGGCCCTGTTTCACAAAGCAGATTTAGCAAACTCAAAGTTTAAACTTAAACACTGGGTTGACTAACTCTGAGCTGTTAAACTCAGAGTTTTTGGCTTCAGAACATGTGATAATTAGTTCACAAAATTCTGAGTTCTGTTAATACTGGGTAAAGTGCCTGCACAAGGAAATAAAAAGCCCTCATCAATGGATTGGAGATAGCATGACAAGTTGGAGGTGGAGATAGTCATGGCAAGTGACGGAAAAAAAGGCTCGGGGCTCTGACTTCTCCTCAGTGGAGCAAGAAATATTAATGACTACATATGCTGATTTTGAAGGTGTGTGTGTGTATATATATATATATATATATATATATATATATATATATATATATATATATATATACACACACACACACACATTTAAAAAATTCTCAATTGTTCCACTTATTGATTGTTATCTATGGCCTTCATAGACACATGTGATGGTGTCTATGAAGTGTTACTGCTGCATTAGCTGGTGGCCCGGGCTCCTCTCATGTTAATTTTGATAAGTTTTCTGATAAAAGCATTTGCTAATTGCCCAACATTTAACTTTACATGTGTGTGCATGTTGAATATTTAGGTGCAACCCAACAGGCCCAAACCACACTTGACAGCAATTAAAGATGAAATATAGTTCAAACAGGTAAGGTATAATTTCATTGCAAGTGATTTTTAGCCTACCCTCTATCAACAAATCATATATAGTGGCATTCAACATGTGATATATTTAATTAGTTGGAGGAATTTTCTTAGTATGTATGTGTTCATACACATCTGAATACCTAAATGCATTTATACATACAAGTCTTCAAATGCTGAAAAGATATTGTAGTAGTCTCTCAGAATTGGGTGTATCCTTGGTATCTTTGTGTTTCATCACCAATAGAAAGAAGGCAGAGGGCCAGAAAACAGGTGGGGGTCCACCACCATTCATAGTGGCCAAAGAGATGGTCAGTCAGACCAGTGGGCGACCTATTGCTGAGGGCACCTCGGATGGAACCTCGTCAGACCCAGCCACCCCCTAGGACACAAGGGCCTATATAAGAGGTTAGTTATTGAAAATAACGTTATATGGACATTCAATTTTTGGCAGTGTTGTCTCAGGGACAGCCACCCATCCATCTTAGATGCAACTTGGCACACAGATTTTCTTGTAGCAGCCCAATACTGTGGAATTGACTGCAGCTACTTTTCCATTTTCTTAGTTGTCCTTCAGATATCATAATCTATTTTGAAGACTCAGAGTTCTACATTTGGGGGGGGGGAAAAGAAAAAAGGGATGTGGCCTGTTCCGTGTACTGTTGAAAAAATACAATTCAAAATAGTTGCTTACCTGGGTAGAGTTATAATTTGAATGTATAATATTGTTCATATTTCACTAGTTACTGACTGTGTAACCTGTCTGGTAGAGCCTTCTGCTATAATGCCTCCATGCGGTTGTAAGTAGCCTTTAATACTCCACAGACTGTAAATAATGGGTTAGAGAAAAATACAATTTTTTAATGTCATGACAGGAAGATGACGAAGACACTTTGTCAGCTGCCACAGCAAGAGGCAACACAGAGAGGCCTGTTGAGGTTTACACCTTAAAAATAGGATCTAAAAATTGATGACCATGTTGTACTATAATAAAACTTGCATTTTATATTTCTCACAGGGCAATGCAGAAAATGGTCCCTCCACCTCCACAGCACAACATTGCCTCAGTAAGATGATGGTCAGCATAGGCCAGTGACCTCCAATTCAACTCAGTCAACCTGTCACTGTGAAAGTTAATGTCATTTTAAATTCCAATAGCTCCCTGTGAAAGAGCTGTACAAGGTCTATTTGCAGAAACAAATCGAAAAAGCAAACATAGAAATGGACCATATATGGCTCTAGATCACTAAAGCCCAAATCAAAATTCAATTGCTGGAGCATAAGTTCAAGATGGGTGAGGTCGCCACAGGTGGATTTTACGGTTTTACTTATTTGAACAACATAAATTAACTACTGTACTGCATTTGTACTTGCAGGAAATAAAGAAAACTTCTTAACAAAAAAAGTCATATTTTCTTTATTTCACATTTGGAGAGAATCAGAAATGATTTAAGCATATTGCATGTCTGACTGCTCTTCCATCTTGTGTGTCAACAGGGTGGTCAGGATTGTTTTCAGGGTCATCCACTGGTTGAGTAGGACAGTGCTCTCCTCAAATTGTTGCAATGTTGTGGAGACACAATCATGCCATAATCATGTCACAGGTCCTTTCGGGGGTGACCCAAAGCCTGCAAAGGCACTGCAATCGGGCCTTGAACATCCCAATAGTCATTTCTCCTCTGGCTCATGTTCTGCAGTGAGCCAAGTTATAACGTTGTTGCGGGCCAGGCTCAGGATCAGGGTAAGGAGTCAGCAAATAGGGCTGGCAGAGATACCCTCTGTCCCTGAACAGATAGCCATCAAACTCTCCTTTATAACAATGCATTTAAAATTTTCAGTGGCAATACAAGGAAACAAAATATTGCATGATTTTAATAGGATATAGCTACATACTCACCATGGGCAAATCTAGCACTTAGTGTACACTCACGAAAAATTTGTGAGTCATGTACAGACCCAGGCCACTTTACTTCCACATTGCTGATGATGGGGGCTGCATCACATACGATCTTCACAGTGTAAAACAGTCATTAGTTACAGTAGCTGTAGCCTATTATGAACTCTCTTTTATTTGGAATGCTGAAGGCTACTATTTAGGCCTATCTGCAGATAGGCCTAAATAATATTAATATTGTGGAAAGACTTCCTATTAACATAATCCCCTTCATTTACAGAAGGAGCCTCGATAGGAATATGAGTCCCATTTATGCAGCCAATCACACCTGGAAACCCTAAAATATTAAATACAATAAGTTGGCCTAATGCTCAAGTGTTGAAGCTTCATCCAGAATAAATGTATTATTGCTTAGACTGATACCTGCAATTCTGTGGAATTCTTCTTTGATTACTCCTGTAGGTCTGTAACTTGGGAACATCAAAAAAAAAAGTGTACAGAATGCGTTTCAGCACGAGTCACGGTTCTAACAGCCCAACAAACAGTTGCCTTAGAAACATTCTCAGCGCCACCAATGTTATAAAGAAAATTGCTGTTGGCAAAAAAAAAAGAAATGCAACAAAGAATTTGTTCCAAACTGTCCATGCTGTGTCAGACGAATGAAATAAGGGCTAAGAATATTATGCAGATATATGGATTGTTGTTAATAATAATATGGAATGCAATGAAAAACAGAAACTCTCAAAAAGATAATCATCAGGAAAAGATAAGACATCTAAGCAGGGTCTAATCACCCTCTCCCAGTGGAGATTTCTGTGGAGTATTTGAGCTTCAACATCAACAGGTCAAGAAAAGGACTGATACCTGTCTGATACCTGTTTACACTTTGCAGGCTTCAGCTAAAGAAGAGGAACAACTCAGGGTTAATGGAAGTAAACCTGCCAGTGTGCAGCTTGGGTTCATGGAGTATGTTACCACAGTAACTGACTCAGAATTGAGCTGAACTGGTTTTTTGAAACCAAATCCCAAAGTTTACTCTAACTTGCAGTCAACTAACTCTGAGTTTTCACTAAACCTGCTTTCTGAAACAGGGCCCAGGTATGGATTGAGAACAGTTTTCAGTTCAGCTTTCAAAAGGGGAGATAGAAGAGCAGTCCTGCAGAGACTGAGGCAGGATGTTAATGTACCAAAGTTAAGGGCCAAGACATAAAAAGACTAGTCTCCAACTGGATAATGTAAACTTGGGGATAACTAATGAATACACAGGCAAACCATAAGCAGAGTGTTTTTCCTTGAAAGAAAGAACAAAAGAAGGAAAGAAACATGGCAGCCAGACAAAACACAAAGTCGTGTGAGCCTGAGGTTTTTACTTAAATGTTGAGTTTTAAAGAATTTTAAAATGTTTTAGCTTGTGGGAGGGTTGCCATGTTTCAGGAAAATTCCCACCTCAACTACACCTCACAAAAATGCACAAAAAGACTTGACAATAACCTAAAATATTCAGGCAGAGGAAAAGGTAGGTACATTTTTCTTCTCTTTGGCAGTCTTGTGGGGAAACAATGTAATGCTGTTGCATATTTTTGATTTGCAGTATACCATCCATCCATTATCTGTAGCAGCTTATCCTGTTCTACAGGGTCGCAGGCAAGCTGGAGCCTATCCCAGCTGACTACGGGCGAAAGGCAGGGTACACCCTAGACAAGTCACCAGGTCATCACAGGGCTGACACATAGACACAGACAACCATTCACACTCACATTCACACCTACGGTCAATTTAGAGCCACCAATTAACCTAACCTGCATGTCTTTGGATTGTGGGGGAAACCGGAGCACCTGGAGGAAACCCTCTCCTCCTGTGTAAAGACCACAAGTGGAGGCCATCCACATCGGATCTGCTTTAATATCAACAGATCTACGTTTAAGGTACGTGAATCTTTTCATCATGGCACACCTTCTGCCTGTTCCGTGTGCTGAGTGCAGGATGTTTAGTCATTCTTCCTCCGTCGCTAGCGATAGCTTTATTAGCTTTATTTGTGATAAGTGTAGATTAGTTAGCTCTCTGACGGAGAAAATTACAGTGTTAGAAGTGCGTGTCCAGGCTTTAGAGCAGGTTAGTGAGCGTGAGAACAGTGTAGCTTCTGTAGGGGAAAGTCTGGATGCCCTAGGTGGAGTTAGTAATCCCCCAACTCCGGCATTAGAGCCCTTACAGCGGGGCGAATGGGTGACGGCTTGGCGGCATAAGTGTAGAGCCAAAGCTACCGCTGAGGCACGCCCACGGGAGCACCACTCCTCTCCGCGTCACGTGCCAAACAGGTTTGCTCTCCTTAGTGATGCACCCACTGAGAAACCTGAAAGAGCTCTGGTTATAGGGGAATCTATCATACAGCATGTGAAATTAGCTCAGCCTTTAGGGGCACCAGCAGCTTTAGTCAGGTGTATACTGGGATCCAGGGTGCCGGACATAGCAGGTAATCTTAGGGTCCTAGGCAAGCACAGGTTCTCAAAGATAGTTATCCATGCAGGAGCTAATGATATACGCCTTCGTCAGTCTGAGGTTACTAAGAGTAACTTTGTAGAGGTGTTTAAATTAGCGAAGGCGATGTCCGATGCTGTAGTATGCTCTGGCCCCATCCCAATGCGGCGTGGCGATGTAGCTTACAGCAGGTTATGGTCGCTGAACTGCTGGCTGTCCAGGTGGTGCTCTGAAAACAGTGTGGGCTAATTTTGAGGGCACTGCTGGCCTGTTAGGGCGGGACGGTATCCATCCCACTCGGGAAGGTGCTGCTCTCATTTCCTGCAGCATAGGTCATAGTCTCAGAACAGGCCTAGTTAATTCCTGGCAACCCAGAGCCAAGGCCAGGGAGCAGACGAACAGGCTAAACCGACTGTCTGCTAGCTGCACAGAGTCGTCACTCAGGGTCCACTACATCGAGACTGTGTCTGTTCCCCGAGCTCAACAAAAAGGTAGAAAGTTTCAGAGAGTTTGTTCCAGTAACCTAATCAATATAAAATTAGATCATACTGACTGTACAGCTGCTGCCAGCACCTTTGATCTAAAGGTGGGGCTATTAAATATTAGATCTCTTACATCTAAAGCGCTAATGGTTAATGAACTCATTACTGATCAGGAGTTTAATGTACTTTGTTTAACTGAAACATGGATTAAGCCAAATGAATATATAGCATTAAATGAAGCGAGTCCTCCTGGATACAGTTATATACACCAGCCTTGTCTAACTGGCAGAGGAGGAGGCGTTGCGGTTATTTATAACGATTATCTAGGTGTAACACAAAAACCTGGTTATAAATTTAATACATTTGAAGTTCTTCATATTCATAGAATGTATGTAGCCTCGAAAAATAAGTCTACCCAGTTAATTCCATTGCTTATTATTTACAGGCCCCCAGGGCCATATTCTGAGTTTCTTTCTGAATTTGCAGATTTTATCTCAGATCTGGTTATTTCCTTAGACAAATCTTTAGTTGTCGGAGATTTTAATATTCACTTCGATAACCCAGAAGACCCTTTAAAAACAGCGTTTGTGTCCATCTTAGATTCAGTTGGGATTAAGCAGAATGTCATAGGACCAACCCATAATGGTGGTCACACCCTCGATCTAATACTAACATTCAGATTAAACGTAGTATAGTCATACTTCCACAGTCTGAATTTATCTCAGATCATTATCTCATCTCATTCAAACTATGTCTGAGTAATAATATATGCACCTCACCACGCTACTGTATTAAACGTACTTTCACGTCAACTACTACACAGAGCTTTATAAATTATCTCCCAGAGTTGTCAACTTTGATTGGGTCACTGTCAGCCCCTGCAGAACTTGATCAGGCAACTGAATGCTTAGAGTCAACATTCTGCCATACTTTAGATAATGTAGCTCCTCTAAAAAGGAAAATGGTCAGAGACAAAAAATTAGCACCCCGGTATAAAAAAGACCACTCGAAAATTGGAACGTAAATGGCGTCAAACAAAATTGGTAGTGTTCAAATTAGCTTGGAAGGAGAGCTTCCTGAAGTATAGAAAAGCTCTTAGTGCTGCGAGATCAACATATTTCTCCTCCCTAATAGAAGATGATAAAAATAATCCTAGATTCCTATTTAATACTGTAGCAAAATTAACCAGGAATAAGTCCACTATCGACACCTGCACACCTGCAGTATGTAGTAGCAACGACCTCATGAATTTTTTTAAAGACAAAATTGAGAATATCCGACAAAAAATTCAAACTACTAATTTAAGGTCAGACAATGAAAGTGACCTTGTAGTTAGCTATATAACTGTATCAGATCATCAGTTAGAATGTTTTACTCCCCTTAAAGAAACTGAATTACTTTCATTAATCTCTACATCAAAAGCCTCAACTTGCGTACTAGATCCCTTACCTACACATCTATTCAAACAGATAATGCCTGGAGTAATTGAATCGCTTCTAAAAATAATAAATTCTTCTCTTACAATTGGCTATGTACCCAAATCCTTTAAACTAGCAGTTATCAAACCCCTGATTAAAAAACCTGACCTTGATCCCTGTCAGCTGTCCAATTATCGGCCAATATCAAACCTCCCCTTTATCTCCAAGATCCTTGAAAAAGCTGTGGCACAGCAGTTATGCTCATATTTACATAGGAATAACATCCATGAAATGTATCAGTCAGGATTTAGACCTCATCATAGCACAGAGACAGCACTGGTTAAAGTAGTAAACGACCTACTGTTGGCGTCTGATCAGGGCTGTGTCTCGCTACTTGTGTTGCTTGACATTAGTGCAGCATTTGATACCATTGATCATTCCATTCTTCTGGATAGACTAGAAAATGTTGTGGGAGTTAAGGGAATGGCCTTTTCCTGGCTCAGGTCTTATCTAACTGATCGTTATCAGTATGTTGATATAAATGGTGATATTTCTAGACGTACCGAAGTAAAGTTTGGTGTTCCACAAGGTTCTGTCTTGGATCCACTGCTTTTTTCCCTATATATGTTACCTCTGGGTGATATTATTCGTAAACATTGTATTAGTTTCCACTGTTATGCTGATGACACACGGTTGTATGTCTCTGCAAAACCTGATGAGAGACACCAGCTTAATAGAACTGAGGAATGTGTTAAGGACATTAGACACTGGATGCTTATTAATTTCCTTCTGCTTAACTCTGACAAGACTGAAGTACTTGTACTAGGACCACATACAGCTAGAAGTAAGTTTTCTGATTACATAGTGACTCTGGATGGCCTTTCTGTTTCTTCATGTGCAGCAGTACAAGACCTCGGAGTGATTATTGACCCCAGTCTTTCATTCGAAACTCACATTGATAACATCAGCCGGATAGCTTTCTTTCATCTCAGAAATATTGCAAAGATAAGAAATTTAATGTCATTGCGTGACGCAGAAAAACTAGTCCATGCTTTACCTCCAGGTTGGATTATTGTAATGCCTTACTGTCTGGATGTTCCAATAAGTGCATAAATAAGCTCCAGTTAGTTCAAAATGCAGCAGCAAGAGTCCTTACTAGAACTAGAAAATATGACCACATCACGCCTGTCTTATCCACACTGCATGGGCTCCCAATCAAATTTCGTATTGATTATAAAATACTACTATTGACCTTTAAAGCACTAAATGGTCTCACACCACAGTACCTGAGTGAACTTCTGCTCCTCTATGACCCGCCACGCCTACTTAGATCAAAAGGTGCAGGCTATCTGCTGGTACCTCGTATAGTGAAGGCTACATCAGGGGGCAGAGCCTTTTCTTACAAAGCCCCACAGTTATGGAACAGCCTTCCAAGTAATGTTCGGGAATCAGACACAGTCTCAGCATTTAAGTCTAGGCTGAAAACATATCTGTTTAGTCAAGCCTTTTGTTAATGGTGTTTATGAGGTAAAGGTGTAGATCTAGAGGGTCCTCAGACATACAGTGGTGCTTGAAAGTTTGTGAACCCTTTAGAATTTTCTAGATTTCTGCATAAATATGACCTATAACATCATCAGATTTTCACACAAGTCCTAAAAGTAGATAAAGAGAGCCCAGTTAAACATTCATTCATTATTCATTCATTCATTATCTCTAGCCGCTTTATCCTTCTACAGGGTCGCAGGCAAGCTGGAGCCTATCCCAGCTGACTACGGGCGAAAGGCGGGGTACACCCTGGACAAGTCGCCAGGTCATCACAGGGCTGACACATAGACACAGACAACCATTCACACTCACATTCACACCTACGGTCAATTTAGAGTCACCAGTTAACCTAACCTGCATGTCTTTGGACTGTGGGGGAAACCGGAGCACCCGGAGGAAACCCACGCGGACACGGGGAGAACATGCAAACTCCACACAGAAAGGCCCTCGCCGGCCCCGGGGCTCGAACCCAGGACCTTCTTGCTGTGAGGCGACAGCGCTAACCACTACACCACCGTGCCGCCCCCCAGTTAAACAAATGAGACAAAAATATTATAGTTGGTCATTTATTTATTGAGGAAAATAATCTAATATTACATATCTGTGAGTGGCAAAAGTACAGTATGTGAACCTTTGCTTTCAGCATCTGGTGTGACCCCCTTGTGCAGCAATAACTGCAAATAAACATTTCCGGTAACTGTTGATCAGTCCCACACACCAGCTTGGAGGAATCTTAGCCCATTCCTCCGTACAGAGCAGCTTCAACTCTGGGATGTTGGTGGGTTTCCTCACATGAACTGCTCGCTTCAGGTCCTTCCACAACATTTCAATTGGATTAAGGTCAGGACTTTGACTTGGCCATTCCAAAACATTAACTTTATCCTTCTTTAACCATTCTTTGGTAGAATGACTTCACAAAGTAAGAATGAAATTCTGTACGTTATGGACCTGCGCGCAAAACTCCACACGCTCACCCACCTAACTCAGGAGAATTTGCGGCAGGCCCAGGAACGGCAAGCCCGCCTGTACAACAAGGGTACGTGCCTTAGAGAGTTCACTCCGGGAGATAAAGTACTCGTACTGTTGCCCACGTCGAGCTCCAAATTGATCGCCAAGTGGCAAGGGCCCTTTGAGGTCACACGGCGAGTCGGGGACGTCGACTATGAGGTGAGGCGAACAGACGGGTGGGGCGCTACAGATCTACCACCTCAATCTGCTGAAACTCTGGAACGAGGAGGTCCCCGTGGCGTTGGTGTCGGTAGTTCCGGAGAAGGCGGAGCTGGGGCCGGAGGTTCAAAAAGGGACATTGGCATCACGTACCTCTCCAGTCCCCTGTGGAGACCACCTCTCCCCGACCCAACTCACGGAGGTCGCCCAGTTGCAGGCCGAGTTTTCAGATGTGTTCTCGCCCCTGCCCGGTCGCACTAACCTCATAGAACACCACATAGAGACGCCCCCGGGGGTGGTAGTGCGTAGCCGCCCTTACAGGCTACCTGAACACAAAAAAAAGGTGGTTCGGGAAGAACTTCAGGCCATGCTCAAAATGGGCATCGTCGAGGAGTCCCACAGTGACTGGAGCAGCCCGGTGGTCTTGGTTCCCAAGGCCGACGGCTCGGTCCGGTTCTGTGTGGACTATAGAAAAGTCAACGTGGTGTCTAAATTCGACGCGTACCCAATGCCTCGTATTGATGAGCTGCTCGATCGACTAGGCACGGCTCGCTTTTACTCGACACTGGATTTGACGAAGGGATATTGGCAGATCCCCTTGACTCCATTATCCCGGGAGAAAACGGCCTTTTCCACACCGTTCGGCTTACACCAGTTCGTCACACTTCCGTTTGGGCTGTTTGGGGCGCCCGCTACGTTTCAGAGGCTGATGGACAGGGTCCTCCGGCCCCACGCCACCTATGCGGCCACGTATTTAAGATGATATCATTTATAGTAATGACTGGCAGCGGCACCTGCAACACCTGAGGGCCGTCCTTAGGTCGCTGAGGCGGGCGGGACTCACTGCCAACCCAAAGAAGTGTGCGATTGGGCGGGTGGAAGTACGGTATCTGGGCTTCCACTTGGGCAACGGGCAGGTGCGTCCCCAAATTAATAAGACAGCAGCGATTGCGGCCTGCCCGAGGCCCAAGACCAAAAAGGGGGTGAGACAGTTCCTGGGGCTGGCTGGCTACTATCGTAGGTTTATACCTAATTATTCGGACGTCACCAGCCCGCTGACTGACCTCACTAAAAAGGGGGCGCCAGATCCGGTCCAGTGGACGGAGCAGTGTCAGCGGGCTTTCTCTGAGGTAAAGGCTGCACTGTGTGGGGGGCCACTTTTACACTCCCCTGACTTCTCTCTCCCTTTTACGTTACAGACAGATGCGTCGGACAGAGGGCTGGGGGCCGTTTTGTCCCAGCAGGTGGAGGGGGAGGACCGCCCGGTCCTGTACATCAGTCGGAAGCTGTCAGTGCGTGAGGGGCGCTACAGCACGATTGAGAAGGAGTGTCTGGCGATCAAGTGGGCAGTCCTCGCCCTCCGTTACTACCTGCTGGGGCGCCCTTTCACCCTCTGTTCAGACCACGCGCCCCTCCAGTGGCTCCACCGCATGAAGGATGCCAATGCGCGGATCACCCGTTGGTATCTGGCACTCCAACCCTTCAACTTCAAGGTGGTCCACAGGCTGGGGGCGCAGATGGTCGTGGCGGACTTCCTCTCCCGTCGGGGGGGGGGGAGTTGGCTGCAGGCCGGATGGGCGCCCGGCCTGAGTCGGGCAGTGGGGGTATGTGGCAGCGGGGGCGTGGTCAAGTGCCGGTCTGTGACAGGAGGGCGGAGTCAGGGAAGGTAAGTGGCAGAATCACTTCACCTGAGAGCAATTAACCTGTGTTTGTGTGTCTTCCCAGCAACCACGCCCTATATAAGGAGAGAGAGAGCAGAGGAAGTGAGCTCTCTCCCGCACCAGACAACTTGTGTGTGTATGTGTGTGTGTGTGTGTGTGTGTGTGTGTGTGTGTGTCTGGGTGACTGGGAGTGTGTGTGTGTTTGACTGAAAAGTAACACAATAAATAGTTTTTGGAACTCAGTTCTGTCCTGACGTACTTCTGTGCTCCACCCACCTGCTCTGACCTTCTACAGAAGGCAATGCATCATACTCATTTACTTTAGACAAAAGACTGTCAGCTTCCCAGAAAGGTCCACAGGCCATCTGGTTCAGGCATGGTGCAGACCGCACTCACCTCCCATTTAAATCCAAATATGAAAACAGATACAAATATTTTGTGCACTAAACAGATACAGATAATGGCACTGTGTTACACACCTATTTGATAAGTCATGAGCAGGAGATTGTACTGGATGTGGCTGGATGTGGGCTGAAATTGGGTAGCCACTGTTGCTTAAGTACTATGGTTATAGCCAGGAGCCCAATGAAAAAGGAATTTCTGTAAACAAGATGAATCACAATAAAACCAAACCAAACTTTTAACATCTTTTGTGTTCAGAAAGTCCCCTCCTTGAATCACCACCTTAACGTGGTGGAGGAGTTTGAGTGCCTCAGGGATTCTAGGAGCTATGTTGTCGGGGCAATTGCCCCTGGTAGGGTCTCCCAAGGCAAACAGGTCCTAGATGAGAGGTCAGACGAAGAGCAGTTCAAAAAGGACCCTTATGAAAGAAAAAACAGGTATCCTAGTACCCTCGCCCAGACCAGGGATACCGAGGCCCCACCCTGGAGCCAGGCCTGGAGGAGGGGCTTGTCGACGAACACCTGGTGGTCGGGCCTATATCCGTGGGGCCCGGCTGGGCCCAGCCCAAATGGACAACATGGAACCACTCTCCTGTGGACCCACCACCACGCAGGAGGTGTCATAAGGTGCACTGTGGATCGGGTGGCAGCCAAAGGTGGAGGCCCTGGCATACTGGTCCCTGGCTGACAAAACTGGCTTTTGGGACATGGAACGTCACCTCTCTGGTGGGAAAGGAGCCTGAGCTTGTCCGTGAGGTTGAGCAGTACCCTCAATGCATAGCTTGGGCTCTGGAACCAATTTCCTGGAGAGGGGTTGGACTCTCTTCTATGCTGGAGTTGCAAAGAGTGAGCAGCGCCGAGCAGGGGTGGGGCTATTGATAGCCCCCCAGTTTGACACGCTAACATCAGAGTTCTTCACAGTGAATGAGAGAGTCGTTTCCCTGCGCTTTTGCGTCGGGGAACGGTCTCTGACTATCATTTGCGCTTATGCGCCAAATGGTAGTTCGGAGTACCCGGCGTTCTTGGAGTCCTTGAGTGAGGTGCTAGACAGCGCACCACGAGGGGACTCCATTGTTTTACTGGGAGACTTCAATGCTCATGTGGGCAATGACAGTGAGATCTGGAGGGGTGTGATTGGGAGGAACGGCCTGCCTGATCTGAACCCGAGTGGTGTTCAGTTGTTGGACTTTTGTGCCATGCATGGTTTGGCCATAATGAACACCATGTTCGAGCATAAGGGTGTCCATAAGTGCACGTGGCATGAGTACATCCTAGGCCGCAGATCGATGATTGACTTTGTAGTCGTTTCATCTGAACTACGACCGTATGTCTTGGACACTCGGGTGAAGAGAGATGCAGAGCTGTCAACTGATCACTACCTGGTGGCGAGCTGGATCAGATGGTGGGGGAGGAGGCTGGACAGACTGGGCAGGCCCAAACGAGTAGGTGAGGGTATACTGGGAACGTCTGGTGGAGGCTCCCGTCCGTTGGATCTTCAACTGTCACATCCGGCAGAGCTTCAACTGCATACCGGGGGAGGATGGAGACATTGAGTCAAAGTGGATCATGTTCTGCACCTCCACTGCTGAGGCGGCCGTGCAGAGCTGTGGCTGCAAGGTTGTTGGTGCCTGTCATGGCAGTAATCCCCGAACCCACTGGTGGACACCTGTTGTGAGGAGAGCCGTCAAGCTTGGTTAGCCTGTGGGTCTCCAGAGGCAGCTGACACATACCGACGGGCCAAGTGGAATGTGGCTCTGGCAGTCACTGAAGCAAAAACTCGTGTGTGGGATGAGTTTGGTGAGGCCATGGAAAGTGACTTTTGGTCAGCCTCAAAGAGATTCTGGCAAACCGTCCGGCGGCTCAGGAAAGGAAAATGGTGCTCTGTCCCTACTGTTTACAGCAAGGATGGAGTGCTGTTGACCTCAACTGGGGACATCATCCAACGGTGGAAGGAATCCTTTGAGGATCTCCTCAATCCCACCTTCATGTTGTCCGAGGAGGACACAGAATCTGAGGGTGCTTGGGAGGACTCGCCCATCACAGGGGCTGAGGTTGCTGAGGTGGTTAAAAAGCTCCTCAGTGGCCGGGCTCTGGGGGTGGATGATATTTGTCCTGAGTTCCTGAAGGCACTAGATGTTGTTGGGCTTACTTACTTAGAAACTTTAATGTCCTTAAAAAGGCAATTTGTCTTACAGCAGAACACAAGATGAGACACCAGCCACCATCATATCTAACATCCCAACACAAACGCACGTAAAACACAACAAAAACACACCACGGCCATTGCAGCAGCTAAAAAAAAAAAAAAAAGGCTGTCTTGGCTGACACGCCTCTTCAACATTGCATGGATGTCAGGGACAGTGCCTCTGGATTGGCAGACTGGGGTGGTGGTCCCCCTTTTTAAAAAGGGGAACCGGAGTGTATTCCAACTATAGGGGGATCACACTTCTCAGCCTCCCTTGGAAAGCCTATGCTGGGGTGCTGGAGTGGAGAGTCCGGTCAATAATCGAACCTCGGATTCAGGAGGGACAATGTGGTTTTCGTCCTGGTCGTGGAACACTGGACCAGCTCTTTACCCTTGCAAGGGTACTGGAGGGTGCATGGGAGTTTGCCCAACTGGTCTACATGTGTTTTGTAGACCTGGAGAAGGCTTATGACTGTGTCCCTCATGGTGCCCTGTGTGTGTGTGGGGGGGTGTGCTTCGGGAGTATGGGGTTCAGGGCCCACTACTGCAGGCCATTTGGTCCTGCAGGCCAGGAGTTTGGTTCGCATTGCTGGCAGTATTGTATGCATGGGCGCTGTGTGGGACAGCTGTCTCTCCAGTATCTCTGTAGTTTTTAGCTCTTTAAACCTCTTTTTTCCACTTTTTTTTACTTTTCTGCTCTTCTTACAAAGACAATGTGTTTTACTTACAGTGGTGCTTGAAAGTTTGTGAACCCTTTAGAATTTTCTATATTTCTGTATAAATATGAATTTCTGCATAAATGTGACAAATATGATTTTCACACAAGTCCTAAAAGTAGATAAAGAGAACCCAGTTAAACAAATGAGATAAAAATATTGTACTTGGTCATTTATTTATTGAGGAAAATGATCCAATATTACATATCTGTGAGTGGCAAAAGTATGTGAACCTCTAGGATTAGCAGTTAATTTGAAGGTGAAATTAGAGTCAGATGTTTTCAATCAATGGGATGACAATCAGGTGTGAGTGGGCACCCTGTTTTATTTAAAGAACAGGGATCTATCAAAGTCTGATCTTCACAACACATGTTTGTGGAAGTGTATCATGGCATGAACAAAGGAGGTTTCTGAGGACCTCAGAAAAAGCGCTGTTGGTGCTCATCAGGCTGGAAAAGGTTACAAAACCATCTCTAAAAGAGTTTGGACTCCACCAATCCACAACTAGACAGATTGTGTACAAATGGAGGAAATTCAAGACCATTGTTACCCTCCCCAGGAGTGGTCGACCAACAAAGATCACTTCAAGAGCAAGGCATGTAATAGTCGGCGAGGTCACAAAGGAGCCCAGGGTAACTTCTAAGCAACTGAAGGCCTCTCTTCATGATGGAGTCCACCATCAGGAGAACACTGAACAACAATGGTGTGCATGGCACAGTTGCAAAGAGAAAGCCACTGCTCTCCAAAAAGAACATTGCTGCTCATCTGCAGTTTGCTAAAGATCATGTGGACAAGCCAGAAGGCTATTGGAAAAATGTTTTGTGGACGGATGAGACCAAAATAGAACTTTTTGGTTTAAATGAGAAGCATTATCTTTGGAGAAAGGAAAACACTGCAGTCCAGCATAAGAACCTTATCCCATCTGTGAAACATGCTGGTGGTAGTATCATGGTTTGGGCCTGTTCTGCTGCATCTGGGCCAGGATGGCTTGCCATCATTGATGGAACAATGAATTCTGAATTATACTAGCGAATTCTAAAGCCTCAACTTGTGTACTGGATCCTTTACCGACACATCTATTCAAACAGATAATGCCTGGAGTAATTGAACCGCTTCTAAAAATAATAAATTCTTCTCTTATGATTGGCTATGTACCCAAATCCTTTAAACGAGCAGTTATCAAACCCCTGATTAAAAAAACTGACCTTGATCCCTGTCAGCTGTCCAATTATCGGCCAATATCAAACCTCCCCTTTATCTCCAAGATCCTTGAAAAAGCTGTGGCACAGCAGTTATGCTCATATTTACATAGGAATAACATCCATGAAATGTATCAGTCAGGATTTAGACCTCATCATAGCACAGAGACAGCTCTGCTTAAAGTAGTAAACGACCTACTGTTGGCGTCTGATCAGGGCTGTGTCTCGCTACTTGTGTTGCTTGACCTTAGTGCAGCATTTGATACCATTGATCATTCCATTCTTCTGGATAGACTAGAAAATGTTGTGGGAGTTAAGGGAATGGCCCTCTCCTGGCTCAGGTCTTATCTAACTGATCGTTATCAGTATGTTGATATAAATGGTGATATTTCTAGACGTACCGAGGTAAAGTTTGGTGTTCCACAAGGTTCTGTCTTGGGTCCACTGCTTTTTTCTCTATAGATGTTACCTCTGGGCGATATTATTCGTAAACATTGTATTAGTTTCCACTGTTATGCTGATGACACACAGTTGTATGTGTCTGCAAAACCTGATGAGAGACACCAGCTTAATAGAATTGAGGAATGTGTTAAGGACATTAGACACTGGATGCTTATTAATTTCCTTCTGCTTAACTCTGACAAGACTGAAGTACTTGTACTAGGACCACATGCAGCTAGAAATAAGTTTTCTGATTACACAGTAACTCTGGATGGCCTTTCTGTTTCTTCATGTGCAGCAGTAAAAGAACTCGGAGTGATTATGGACCCCAGTCTTTCATTCGAAACTCACATTGATAACATCACCCGGATAGCTTTCTTTCATCTCAGAAATATTGCAAAGATAAGAAATTTAATGTCATTGCATGATGCAGAAAAACTAGTCCATGCTTTCGTTACCTCCAGGTTGGATTATTGTAATGCCTTACTGTCTGGATGTTCCAATAAGTGTATAAACAAGCTCCAGTTAGTTCAAAATGCAGCAGCAAGAGTCCTTACTAGAACTAGAAAATATGACCACATCACGCCTGTCTTATCCACACTGCATTGGCTCGCAATCAAATTTCGTATTGATTATAAAATACTACTATTGACCTTTAAAGCACTAAATGGTCTCGCACCACAGTACCTGAGTGAACTTCTGCTCCTCTATGACCCGCCACGCCTACTTAGATCAAAAGGTGCAGGCTATCTGCTGGTACCTCGTGTAGTGAAGGCTACATCAGGGGGCAGAGCCTTTTCTTACAAAGCCCCACTGTTATGGAAAGCCTTCCAAGTTATGTTCGGGAATCAGACACAGTCTCAGCATTTAAGTCTAGGCTGAAAACATATCTGTTTAGTCAAGCCTTTTGTTAATGGTGTTTATGAGGTAAAGGAGTAGATCTGGAGGGTCCTCAGACATAGAGTGTTTTGGTAAACTGGGATGTATGGATGCTGTCAGTCCCCACTCGCTTGCTCACTCGAGTTTGTTGACGGTGTAGTGGCTGGCGGCTTTATGTCCCGGGGCTCCCTCATGCCTGTGTTACCTTCTGGCTCTCTCCTTTTAGTTATGCTGTCATAGTTAGTTGCCGGAGTCCCTGCTTGTACTCGGTGCAATATGTATACTGTTCCTACTTATTCAGGTGACATTGGGCATACCTAACCACCTGTGTTTTCTTTCCCTCCCCCCCACCCCAAATCTGTCCCTCTGAGTTACATGGAGTCAACAGGAAATCTTTTGGTGGAGAGGGTGGAGACCTCGACTGGCTATCGTAGCCTGCAGGGAATCGGCCGTCAGACATTCTGTCGCATGTCCCAGACCCGGTGAAATGTAACTGAATTGTCTTGGCCAGCCCTAAGGGTCCCATCTGCAACTCATCATTGCTGAGGAGTGTGCTCCCATCACCCAATCAAGCATCCAGCCAGAGCAGGTCATGATATATTTTACCATATTAACATGCCATTGTTGTGTGTTATGCCTGATGTAAAGACTCTCATCTCTGCGAGCCTACCACAAAGATTTAATACTTGTCATTTTTAGGGCATACCTAACAACGTGTTTTCTTTCTCTCTCTCTTCCCCCCTCCCCAATCTGTCCCTCTGAGTTACATGTTGATCCTGGGATTGAGATGCTGGCCTCTTCTGCCCCTCGGACCTGCTTGATCCATCCTGGTGCCCTGTGTCTGGTCGGAGTTTTATCGCACCGCTCCTGTGAAGGACGGCCCCATGAGGACAGTTGAGGGTTATACCTGTTAAAACTGTTAATATTATAGTCAGGCTGTCTGTTGTTGCCCAAATGAGGATGGGTTCCCTTTTGAGTCTGGTTCCTCTCGAGGTTTCTTCCTCATGTCGTCTGAGGGAGTTTTTCCTTGCCACCGTCGCCACAGGCTTGCTCATTGGGGATAGATTAGAGATAAAATTAGCTCATGTTTTAAGTCGTTCAAATTCTGTAAAGCTGCTTTGCGACAATGTTTATTGTTAAAAGCGCTATACAAATAAACTTGATTTGATTTGATTTGATTTAAAGGAAAATGTCAGGACATCTGTCCATGAACTGAATCTCAAGAGAAGGTGGGTCATGCAGCAAGACAACAACCCTAAGCACACAAGTCATTCTACCAAAGAATGGTTAAAGAAGAATAAAGTTAATGTTTTAGAATGGCCAAGTCAAAGTCCTGACCTTAATCCCATCAAAATGTTGTGGAAGGATCTGAAGCGAGCAGTTCATGTGAGGAAACCCACCAACATCCCAGAGTTGAAGCTGTTCTGTACGGAGGAATGGGCTAAAATTCCTCCAAGCCAGTGTGCAGGACTGATCAACAGTTACCGGAAATGTTTAGTTGCAGTTATTGCTGCACAAGGGGGTCACACCAAATATTGAAAGCAAAGGTTCACATACTTTTGCCACTGACAGATATGTACTATTGGATCATTTTCCTCAATAAATAAATGAGCAAGTACAATATTTTTGTCTCATTTGTTTAACTGGATTCTCTTTATCTACTTTTAGGACTTGTGTGAAAATCTGATGATGTTTTAGGTCATATTTATGAAGAAATATAGAAAATTCTAAAGGATTCACAAACTTTCAAGCACCACTGTATATAACATGGACATTTTTAACTTTAACACGCAACCAGGAGCCAGTTTTCTCACTTATTTGAGAAAGGAACTGCTGGCCCTGAAAACAACGGGACGAACCGGGATATGACACCCCATCCCGGCCGAGCTGATGAGGAAACCCGGGGCTGCAAAGCTGGAGCTAAGCTAAAGGCTAGGTTAGCGGACAAGTGGCGGCACTACAAACCATCCATTCCCTCCGTTATCATGGGGAATTTAACTTGCTGCTGAATAAAGTCGATGAGCTTTCCGCTCTAAACAACCAGCAGATTTACCGGGAGAGCAGCTTATTTATCTTTATGGAGACATGGCTAACACACCTTGTACCGGATGCTAACGTTAACCTGCAGGGATTCCCTGCTGTGAGAGCCGACAGAGACACTAACACTTGCGGGAAAAGCAAAGGTGGGGGACTCATCATTTATGTTAACAATCGCTGGTGTAACCCGGGACATATCTCCGTAAAGACAGTTTTATGTTGCCCGGACTTGGAGCTGCTAGCCGTTAGCCTGCGGCCATATTATCTGCCGAGGGAGTTCAGCCACGTGATCACCATCTGTGTTTACATCCCTCCGAGGGCAGACGCAGCCGCTGCATGTGAGAGGATTCACTCTGTCACAGCAAGGCTGCAGACACAGCACCCTGAGGCATTTATTTATTTATTTATTTTTTTAAAGATATTTTTTTGGGCTTTTTGCACCTTTATTGGATAGGACAGTGTAGAGACAGGAAATGAGCGGGAGAGAGAGAGACGGGAAGGGGTCGGGAAATGACCTCGGGCCGGAATCGAACCCGGGTCGCCCGCATTCATGGTATAGCGCCTTAACCACCTGAGCCACGACGCCCCCTCCCTGAGGCATTTATCATCATTTCTGGGGACTTTAATCATGCTACTTTGGACTCTACTTTGGCTCCTTTTTACCAGGCTGTGGATTGTCCAACAAGGAACAACAGGACAATTGACTTGCTGTATGCTAATGTGAGGGATGCATACAGAGCCACACCCCTCCCCCCACTAGGGAAGTCTGACCACAACCTGGTTCTTCTACAGCCGAAGTACACCCCCCTGGTTCAAAGGCAGCCTGCAAAAACTAGCTCCATCAGGAGGTGGTCCCCTGAAATGGAAGATGCCCTCAGGGACATCACGGACTGGGATGTGCTGCTTAGCCCACACGGTGAGGACATAGAGGGGCTGACACACTGTCTGACGGATTACCTTAACTTCTGTGCAGACGTGGTCTCCCCCACTAAGACTGTACGGTGTTACCCTAATAACAAGCCATGGGTAACACAGGAAGTCAAAGCTGTCCTCAACAGGAAGAAGGCCGCCCTCAGGAGCAGGGATAGGGAGGCGATGAAAGCAGCACAACAGGAGGTAAAATGCTGTGTGAGGGAAGCTAAGGACAGCTACAGGAGAAAGGTGGAGCAGAAGCTGAAGGAGAACAGCATGAGGGAAGTCTGGGAAGGTGTGAAAACCATCACAGGCCACACTACAAAGACCAGAGTCATTTAGGGGACAGTGGAGAGGGCAAATGAGTTGAATGACTTTTTCCAATCGGTTCAACCAGCCCACGTCCCCCCCACCCTCTCCCTCACTGCAGCCATCTCTCCTTCTTCCCTCAACACACCTCCCCCCAGTCATCACAGCAGCCCCCTCCTCCCCCACCTCAACACAGACCTCACTGACAGGCCGCAGTACATCAGGCTGAAGGACATCACATCTGGCACTGTGATTAGCAGCACCGGAGCACCCCAGGGCACGGTGCTGGCCCCTCTTCTCTTCACCCTGTACACCATGGACTTCTGCTACAACTCGGAGCTGTGTCACATTCAGAAGTTTGCCGATGACACAGCCATCGTTGGGTGTATCAGTGATGACAGAGAGGAGGAGTATAGGAGCCTGGTGACGGACTTTGCTGTGTGGTGCAACAGGAACCATCTGCAGCTCAACACCTCGAAGACCAAGGAGCTGGTCATTGACTTCGGGAGGTCCAGACCAAGGTCACGACCAGTTCTGATCAAGGGAGTCGAGGTGGAGGCTGTGGATTCCTACAAGTACCTCGGGCTGTGGCTGGACAGCAAGCTAGACTGGACTTGCAACACCAAACACTTATACAGGAAGGGAGAGAGCAGGCTATACTTCCTTAGGAGGCTGCGGTCCTTTAACATCTGCAGGAAACTCCTGTGGATGTTCTATCAGTCTGTGGTCGCCAGTGTCCTGTTTTACACCGTGGTGTGCTGGGGGGGCAGCACGTCCAAGAAGGACACATCCAGGCTGGACAAACTGATCAGGCGGGCCGGCTCTGTGGTCGGCATGAAGCTGGACTCTCTAGTGACAGTGGCAGAGAAGAGGTCTATGGACAAACTATTGAACATCATGGATGATGCCAGTCACCTTCTGCACACCGTCATCAGCAACCAGAGGAGCCTGTTCAGTGACAGAATGCTCCTTCCCAAGTGCAGGAGGAACAGACTCAAAAACTCCTTTGTCCCTCACGCCATCAGACTGTACAACTCCTCTCTGGGGGGGAGGAGGGGTAACAGGAGGACAGAGGATGGGAAGGAGCAGTAGCCTAGCCTAACAATAAGCAATACCGGACAATGTGCAATATAAAGTGCAATATCTCTCCTACCGCCCCCCCCTTCTCCCCACCTTCCCCTCTCCCCCTTCCTCTCTTCCCCATATCTTATTCTTTTTATATATTTGTATACGTAAATACTTAATTCATTTTAATTTATCTAGAAGTTTTCTCTATTTCTTTTCTGTTTATCTGTAATGATGCTGCTGGAATCTTAATTTTCCTGAGGGAACCCGCCCAAAGGGATCAATAAAGTTTTATCTAATCTAATCTAATCTAATCTAATCTAATCTAATCTAAGTAAGTCGGACTCATTCCACGGGCGATTGCTCTAAGACAATGAGGGAGGCTCAGCCTCCTCTAAAAATGACGAACATCGTGTAGGATGAATTGCGCTAGGCTTATGTTGTAGCCGACCTTATAACATTGCTATTTCAGATCCAGAATCATAGAAATATATGTGCTCAACCCAACTACAGTGCGAAATCATTCCGTTATCACTTTCCCCAGTTCCCCTAATGTGCGCATGAGTTTTTCCCCCTCGTGACAGCGCGATGCAGCCCAGCCTCAGTGGATTTCAATGGCATTTGGGAGCTATGCGCTTTTCAATCTCAAAATGCAAGACGATTATTGGACAAATACTGCGAAAACGCCCGCCCACGGAGTCCCACGGACTCCCAGCCTCAGTGGACTTCAATGGCATTTGGGAGCTATGTGCTTTTCAATATCAAAATGCAAGACAGTTATTGGACAAATACTGCGAAAATGCCCGCCCACGGACTCCGAGCCTCACAGTGAGAGGGACATGGCAAAGCTTTCCATGAGGAGACTGGTGATTGGTGAAAGCGGCCGGATATTTTCTTTGATTGACAGCTAGCTTCAAATATAGACAGACAACGGTGAATTTCAGTTCAGTCCCATGCGGATTCGCAAGTGCTGTGGTGTATTGTAAGAGATCAGCTTACATTTCGATTTCATTCATTACATATGGTTTCTACCAGCTTTTTTAGTTTGTATATATTTTCATTGTAAATAAAGTGTAAATATAGGTGTTGTCAAGTTTGCTGTCTTAGTTCCAGAAATTTCGTTTATTTGAGTGACTGAAATTGAACTTGAGGGGGCTAGTCAGCTAGCAAGAAAGCTGCGCACGGATGCCAAGCATTGCTGATTTAATTTTGGCGAAGCCATTTGCCAGTCTTCCTTTCGAGGAAAAAATTAAAATTAAAGAGCAGGATAGACCAACGCCTCAAACTGACTTGGTGAAAAAGGTAGGGAATAATACTCGTTCCTTTCAGCTCTCCTGGTACGAGAAAGTGAATTGGCTAACAGCAAGTGACTCACATCAACAACAGTAAATAGGCTACTTTAGTAATATGTCATGGATGGACCAAAAATATAGAATCTATTTAAAATGTTTATGCCGAGTATATTATATTGGAATATATATTTTTCTGGATATGAATTAAACACAGCTACAATTTGGAAAACATTTTTAAACAAAAACACAGCCGAGAACATTTCACACTACAGACCTGGATTAAAAGTGAAGGGTTATCAAAATTGTCAATAAAACATTTCTCAGTCAAAATAAGTAAAATATAGGGAAAGTGTCATTGAATGAAATGTGTGGCACCCAGCTCTATGTTTGGCTCCCCAAGGTCAGTGCTTGTGCCTATTCCAGAACACTCTGCTGTTACTGCTGAGGTTCCTGACAAAGAGCTGCTTTCAATAAATGATCAATTTTTAAACAACATGCCACAATTTTCATTCATCTCATTATCTCTAGCCGCTTTATCCTGTTCTACAGGGTCGCAGGCAAGCTGGAGCCTATCCCAGCTGACTACGGGCGAAAGGCGGGGTACACCCTGGACAAGTCGCCAGGTCATCACAGGGCTGACACATAGACACAGACAACCATTCACACTCACATTCACACCTACGGTCAATTTAGAGTCACCAGTTAACCTAACCTGCATGTCTTTGGACTGTGGGGGAAACCAGAGCACCTGGAGGAAACCCACGCGGACACAGGGAGAACATGCAAACTCCACACAGAAAGGCCCTCGCCGGCCACTGGGCTCGAACCCGGACCTTCTTGCTGTGAGGCGACAGCGCTAACCACTACACCACCGTGCCACCCCTGCCACAATTTTAAAATATAAAATGTTAAAATATACCCCCCCCAACACCACCATCATGTAAATTGGACAGTAGGCTAATGGGCCAAAAGAACCTGTTATTTCACAGTTTGTGACCCTGCCAACAATCAGCCAGATCAGAGGCAAGAGTATGGGCAAAATTGATGTGTTTTTTTCTTTTTTCTTTTAAAATCTGGAAATATCGTAACCGACCAGCCTCCCCTGTTTGAAAGACTACCAGCCGCCACTGACTCATTCCCAGTGCATGCTGGACTCTGCCAGGGCTGTCCTTTGTCACTGGTTCTGTTCAGGGCTCTACACTAATTTTTTTTTTCAGGAGCACACGTGCTCCTAAGTTAAAAATTTTAGGAGCACAAGGAAAAAAATGGGGGCACAAGCACAAGTAGGTTTTCATTTTAAAGGTTTATTGCAGCGCAAACCTTAGACACACCAACACATAAAATGCAAAATTCAACTGAGAATGAATGAATGAACAAACAAATGAATAACGAACAACTGAACGAATGAACAAACAGTAGCTAAACAGAGAGCAGAGCTCAGCAGAGCTAACATCATCATCAAGGACAGCTCCCACCCTGGCTCTGAGTTCTTTGACTTGCTGCCCTCAGGCAGGCGTTACAGGTGCATCAAAGCAAGGACCAACAGACTCAAAAACAGTTTTTTGCCACTGGCCATAACCACCTTGAACAATTAGCCTTTTTGACATTACGTCACTTGCAGGGGAACTCATATCCGTTTTCAGCCTTTTGAATGGAAGAAGAGGTATATGGCGGCAACATATGTTAACAAAACTGTGTCATTCACAGATAAGATTGATAATAATATTGCGCATTGTTGTTTATCATTATGTATTGTTAGCAATCATTCCAGTCACCTATCTGCCTTGTTTTGGAAAGGAAGTTTACTGACTTTCTATGGTTGCTACTTGTTAGCCAGCAGATTAGCATGCCGCCTCTTCTTCCATTCAAAAGGCTGAAAACGGATGTGAGGTTCTTCTGCAAGTGACGTAATGTGAAAAAGACTAATTACATGCACTGACTGATGCCACTTCTGGCAGGTGCAAAAATGCACCAACAAGGACCTAAAAGGACAATATTCTCACACTTACCTGATACAGTGCAATACTTATTACAGTGCAACCTCACAGAGCAACTTTTTAGCTTTTATAGCTTTTGTATATTTTATATTTATATTTCTACACTTTTACATCCACACCCAATACAATGCAATACCAAATACAGTGCAATATCCTGAGTTTTGCAGCTGAACTGAGTTTCTATAACTAATGTGCAATTAACATCTGCAACTCAACACGCCCAGTTGTATATATATATTCTTTGTTTTTCTGCTGTGTTGTGACATGCACCATTTGTATATACTGTATATTATTTGTTTTTCTGCTGTGTTGTATGTTCCCATCTAAATGTTTGCACTGGGGTGTGTGCTTTCCATCTCATTATATAATTTTCCCGCACCTTCTCCCATCATTCTAGCTTTCTTCACTACACTTTCTTCCTCGTCCGTTCTTTTATTCTTGTTTCCACCATCATTGCTTTTAAAAACCGCCGTTATTCTCTGCATAGCGAATATACTTCTCAGCTCGGTCCGAACCAGCTCTCAGTTATCTCTCAGTTGAATGATCTGATGAATCCCTAAAAAACACTTTTCCCACCTAACGCCACACCCACAACATACAACCGTGGGAAAGAGGGGCAATCACAGAAAGATGAGTAGAAAACGGGAAATGTTACGGGGGATATTTATTGTGATAGTAGGCTATTGTAGCGTCAGCACAAAAGCACCAGACTCAACTTTAACTGAAAGTGTTATTCAGTAGCCTAAACTTATTCAAGCTACAGACCGAGAAGAATAAAAACGCTGAAATCTCATGTCCCGGTAAAACGCACTAGCATGGCAGAACGGCAAAAAAAAATTTTACTTTTTCACTCCCCCCGGCTACCGTGGGAACCACCGCAGTGCAAGACAGAGGCAATGCACGCAACTACAGACAGGGAGCAAGGCGCAGGCAGAACACACACACACACGCACGTACACAACACTGAACACACACACTTACAACAATACAGGCCGTTACTCGTTACACTATATTAGGTAGGCTATCCAGCGCTGGATTTACATACTTTGCAGTTTAACATTTGATACATTTTAGAATGTTAAACTCGTCGTGTCTATGCTCAGTGCTTTCCTAAATTGTCGGCCGCAAGAAGCCCTCACACGAATGCGCTTTTTTTTTTTCATCGTTCGCATGCTGAAAAATTAGCTCACAAATGTGAGTGAAATGTGCGCACTGTAGAGCCCTGGTTCTGTTCATAACTTTTATGGACAGAATTTCTAGGCACAGCCAAGGGGCGGAGGGTGTCTGGTTTGGTGACATCAGGATCATGTCTCTGCTTTTTGCGGATGATGTGCTCCTGTTGGCTTCATCAATCTGTGACTTACAGCATGTGCTGGGACGGTTTGCAGCCGAGTGCGAAGTGGCTGGGATGAGGATCAGCACCTCCAAGTCCGTGGCCATGGCGCTCAGCCAGAAAGGGATGGAGTGCCTACTCCAGGTCAGGCGGGAGTTGCTACCTAAAGTGGAGGAGTTTAAGTATCTCGGGGTTTTGTTCACGAGTGAGGGTAAAGGGGAGCGGGAGTTGGACAGAAGGATCGGGGCAGCGTCAGCAGTGATGTGGATGCTAAACCGGTCTGTTGTGGTAAAGAGAGAGCTGAGCCAAAAGGCAAAGCTCTCAATTTACTGGTCCATCTACGTTCCCACTCTCACCTATGGTCACGAGCTATGGGTAGTGACCAAAAGAATGAGATCGTGGATACAAGCAGTAGAAATGAGTTTTCTCCGCAGGGTGGCTGGGCTCTCCCTTAGAGACAGGGTGAGAAGCTTGGTTATTTGGGAGATACTCGGAGTAGAACCGCTGCTCCTCCAGATCAAAAGGAGTCAGTTGAGGTGGTTTGGGCACCTTGTTAGGATGCCCCCTGAACGCCTCCCAAGAGAGGTTTTCTTGGCATGCCCCACCGGGAGGAGACCCCGGGGCAGACCTAGGACACTCTGGAGAGATTATATCTCTTGGCTGGCCTGGGAATGCCTCGGTATTCCCCCGGAAGAGCTGGTGGAGGTGGCTGGGGAGAGGGAAGTCTGGGCTGCTCTGTTTAGGCTGCTACCCCCGTGACCTGGATCCGGATAAGTGGTAGAAGATGGATGGATGTTCAGAAAGTAATGGAGGCAGGCAATATTACAAAGGCAAGGGAAGAAAAAAATGTTTAGTTTGGTAGCCATTTTTAGTGTGGAACTCAAAACTAAGAGTGATCTCAGGTAATGCCCAGGCTTCACACTACATAAGTGGGTTTAATAATGACTCTAATCAATGTTAATTGGAAGGACTATACATTTGAACAATAGGGTCTAAAAGTCCAAAGACTATATTTAGGGCCAATAATTAAAACTTCATCCATGTATATAGTATATCTCCAACGTTTATATCTTGAATATAAGAGCAGGTTGTGGTATGGATGTGGTGGATTCCACACTTACACAGTTCTGGGTATCAACAGTGAAAACTCTGACACAGTCCATTATATAAGTGACCCAGGGATAATACATAAATACAGGTACATAAAGAGAGCCAAGAACTGATCCCAAGGGGATGCCCTGAGCTACAGTAGCAGTGGCAGGCAGGTTTTGTTTGTCGATTCCAACACTGTGATGTCTATTTGTAAGATGAAATAAAGAGTTAAGTCTGTAACCCCAGCAGCTGAGAGATTAGTATGTCCTGATCTACTGTACACAAGGTAGCACCGAGATCAAGAAGTTGATGGGTCAATAGATTTAAGTAAGTCAGGTTTCTTAAGAAATCTGTTGCATTTTTAAGAGCAGTAGGGACATAACCTGAATCAAGTGATATATTAATGAAATGAGAGATAGAAGCAGAGTTTAAGAGAGAATTCTTTCAGAGAGGAATGGGGCAATATTAAGCAATAGATTTAGAGATAAGTCCAGAAATATGGTTTGGCACCATTCCTCTGGTGTTTTAAGAAGCATATAACTTTTTTGTGTTAAGGGGAGACATATCCACTCACTGGCCTCTTTAATAGGGTACTAAGATTCCTGTTCTTGGCTGGCAGGAGTAGAACCCAGTGTGGTCTCCTGCTGTTGCATGCTGAGATGCTTTTCTGATCACGACATTGGCAAAGAGTTGCTGTGAGTTACTATATCCTTCCTGGCAGCACAAACAAATCTGGCCATTTTCCTCTGACCTCTCTTATCAACAAGGCATTTCCACCCACAGAACTATCGCTCACTCAATGTTTTTTGCTTTTTGCATCATTCTGTGTCAACTCTAGAGACTGTTGTGTGTGAAAATCCCAGGAGCTCAGCAGTTTCTGAAATACTCAAACCAGTCCATCTGGCACCAGCACCTATGCCACAGTGAAAGTCACAGAGATCACATTTTTTCCCATTCTGATGTTTGACCTGAACAAACATAAAATCATGCATAAAATCATGCAGATACAAATCAAGAGCTGAAGCTCTTGATTTGTATCTGCATGATTTTATGCATTATGCTGTTGTCAAGGGTGAATCGATAACTGCATAAAACAGCAGGAGTATGGGTGTTCCTAATAAAGTGGCCAGTAAGTGTAATTTGCTAATTTTATTTTTAAAGAAGCTGAGAAAAGCATCCTGGTGATCAGCTGAATAAACGACTACACCTGGGGACATTGAAGGAGTTAGTAACAGTAAAGAGATTTTTGAGTGTGAAATCAGTTCCATGGAAATATGACAATGGAGAGCAGAAGTTACGACAGGAGTGGAGAGGAGCACTTTGATGGAACAAGCCTAGTCTTTGATGGGACCAGCTAATCAAATGTCAGAAATGACACTAGAGCTAGAGACATTAGGGCTCTGATGAGGACTGATGATTATTTGGCTTATGTCTAACTGTAAATTAACATTATCACAGAATACTAAAGACATTGTGATTTGTGGTTCACTTACTTCTGCAGTAAGCAGTTCCTGACCAGCGGCGGTTAGTCATGCACTGTATAGATGATCGCCCCAGACGTTTATATCCCCGATCACAGGACAGTGCACACTGTGTGCCTAATGTATTCCGAGAGTTCCCACCTCGTGGGGAGGAACATCTCATCTGCCCATTGTGTAGCTTCATCGTCTGACACCAATTGGGATCTGGCAGAAAAAGAACAAATACAAGTGAGTGTTCGGTTATGGATTCAATCAGGTCATTGCTGTTTATCCTAATGCTCTGTTCTCTGCTTTTATAAGTTATGTCCTATTGACCCAGGCTATATTTTAATTTTATAACAATACAATTTAATTTTAACATACCCAATATACTGTATATGTTTATATTAATTATTAGCAATATAGACTGGTTCATATACTTTGATGGCAGGCAGTGGTAACTCTATATATTTTCAATTCTGCTGAAATACTAATTACCTCCGTTGAGTGACAAATTATTTAAAATGTTGTTATTTGACAGATATAAGTGTAACACAGGTTCCAATTTCCCTTATGAAACCAGGATGAATAAATATAAACTAGCATTATATTATAATTAATTAAAACTATATGATAATACATTATTATAAATAGAACACATTGTGAACTATATACATAATTCGATTTAATTCATTGCAATGACTGGTATTGAAATTGTATACTGTCTCTTTAAGAACCAGGAGAAAGAAAGGCAAACGAGATGCAGTTTTTTTTCTTTCAATTGAATGAAGCAGGAGATGCAAGAAAGTTCTTTGGTGCTCGAATCGTGTTTTTCCAGAGCTCAGTGCGGTATCTAGGACATGTTGTGTCTGAGGATGGAGTCAAGACTGATCCTGAGAAGATCAAAGCACTCAAAACCTGGCCATATCCAAAAACCCTCAAGGAGTTGTGATCGTTTCTCGGATTCTCAGGCTATTACCGCAGGTTCATCCAAGGTTATTCGAGCATTGTCAAGCCTCTAAGGTGGGGTTTACATTAGACCGTATCAGCGGATCATCAGATTAACGTTTTTAAAACGATTAGCGTGCACACAGCAACGCCAATACACGATTCGCGTGCACACAGCAACGCCAATACACGGATACGCTTGGCTCCGCAGGCATCCTGCGCTCCAAATCACTCCGCCCTGAACAGCGAGTGCCCTCTGGAGGGTGCGCACTCCGGCCCTGCGCAGCTCACAGAGCGCGTGAGTGAAGCGCACGAGCAGTGATTCGGGACTGAGCCGCTGTGTGTGTGATCCCAGTGCATATTGGGCATGCGCATCACTTACCACTTGCAAGTGGAAGGATGGCAAGCCTAAAGACAATCATAACTGCACAATGGGCAGTATTTGCATCAGTATTTGCAGTATTTTCATACTTTTATACTCTTTAATGAAAGGTGATACAAGGCGGAAGTCCGCGCCGTTTTTCAGCAGTCGCGTCACATGACCAACGCCAGCGAATCAGGAAGGTGGATGTCACAGTGACGTTGTCCAATGACGACGCCAGCTAGAGCTCAGCACAGCGTATCCGCGTATTCTCAATGTTTACACAGCACCGGACCAGACACGATCTGGATTGAATACGTGGACCCTGGCGGATTCCCGTTTCCCGGCGTTTTAATGTAAACGGACAGTGCATCCGCGAAGAAAACAAGACAGATACGGTCTAATGTAAACTTGGCCTAAATGACCTCACTTCTGGGTATCCCCCACTCCACAAGAAAAACAAAAAGAAGGAACCTAGTGGCGAATATCACAATCCCAAAGAGCCATTTGGAAACCGATGGACACCTAAATGTGAGCAGGCTTTTAATGACATTATCCAGAAGCTCACTTCCACCCCTGTCCTGGGGTTCACTAATCCCAAGCTCCCCTACATTCTGCACACAGATGCAAGTACATCAGGCTTGGGTGCCACCATATATCAGGAACAAGATGGGCAGAAGAGAGCGATAGCATTCGCTAGCAGAGGTCTGTCCCCATAGTGAGTCTAAGTATCCTGCCCACAAACTGGAATTCCTCACACTTAAATGGGCAGTTACGGAAAAATTCAGTGACTATTTGTATGGTGCTGAATTCACTGTTATGACTGATAGTAACCCTCTGACCTACCTGTTGACTTCTGCAAAGCTAGACGCCACAAGCTACAGGTGGTTGTCAGCTCTTTCCACATACAGTTAGGTCCATATATATTTGGACACTGACACAAATTTTGTTTTTTTACCTGTTTACTGAAACATATTCAAGTTATAGTTATATAATGGACATGGACATAAAGTCCATACTTTCAGCTTTCATTTGAGGGTACCCAAATTAAAATTGGATGAAGGGTTTAGGAGTTTCAGCACCTTAACATGTGCCATCCTTAAGCTGCGAAAACAGAAAAACCCATCTGAGAAATTGCTACAATATTAGGAGTGGCAAAATCTACAGTTTGGTACATCCTGAGAAAGAAAGAAAGCACTGGTGAACTCATCAATGCAAAAAGATCTCGACGCCCACAGACGACAACAGTGGTGGATGATCGCAGAATAATTTCCATGGTGAAGAGAAACCCCTTCACAACAGCCAACCAAGTGAACAACACTCTCCAGGAGGTAGGCGTATCAATATCCAAATCTACCATAAAGAGAAGACTGCATGAAAGTAAATACATAGGGTTCACTGCACGGTGCAAGCCACTCATAAGCCTCAAGAATAAAAAGGCTAGATTGGACTTTGCTAAAAAACATCTAAAAAAGCCAGCACAGTTCTGCAAGAACATTCTTTGGACAGATGAAACCAAGATAAACCTCTACCAGAATGATGGAAAGAAAAAAGTATGGCAAAGGTGTGGTACAGCTCATGATCCAAAGCATACCACATCTGTAAAACACAGCGGAGGCAGTGTGATGGCTTGGGCATGCATGGCTGCCAGTGGCACTGGGTCACTAGTGTTTATTGATGATGTGACACAGGACAGAAGCAGCTGGATGAATTCTGAGGTATTCAGAGACATACTGTGTGCTCAACTCCAGCCAAATGCAGCCAAACTGATTGGTCGGCGTTTCATAATACAGATGGACAATGTAGGTACAGTCCCTTTAGAAACTACATTTCCCATCAGCCCACTTCCGCGTTGACCTGCGTCACGCCGGGGCGGGATCATCTACGTCATCCTCCAGGAAGGCATAAACCGCCTGGAAGCTCCTAGCTCTTTCTCTCTGGTGTCCAGATTCCAAGCGGTCTGGACGCATAAAGAGACCAGAAAACCAGATAAAGATGTCTTTTCTTTTCTTTCTTGCAAGAATCAGAGTTTCGTGCTTTTCTTTCTTACCCTTGGCCAAGGTAAACTCGAGAGTCGCGCAATCTTTAAACTCAACCTGAGTTACAGCCGGTTCATTCGTATTAGAAGTGACGTCACGACTGCCGCCCAAATGCAGTTTTTAATTTGTAATTAGGAGCGACCAGAATTCCTCCTGATTGAAGCGCTGTGCACATTAATTTTAATCAGAGACTTTTCTTCTCATCACGAGCCACGACGCGTCGGATCAAGAGAAGTTCTCTGTCCACGGAATCGACTCACGGAATCGACTCACGTGCTCTACAACGGCGAATATCTCTTCATATCTGGCTAAAGAATATTGAGTAAGGTTTTGGCATTTGGGCATAATAAAGATCAGTCTTAGGAATGTAGCTTTTATTGAAATAGTGTGAATTTAAACCCAGGTTTATCTGTTACACTGTTAAACATACAGCGTGTTGAATTGATCTGTTTTGTTTTAATATCTCAATTAGATAGGCTGTGCATGTCTCTCTCTCTCTCTCTCTCTCTTATTCCTTACTAATATCCTCAATTTCATTCTTATTATACATTTTGACCTTATCAAGATTTCAGTGAATTTGATAGTGTTATAAAGTAGGTGGAATTCCTTTGTCTCAAGGCAAATCACGGGTGGGGGGGGGGGGGGGGGATTGGGGACGACTCACCTTCCCCCCAACACCTCAGATAACATTCCACACACACCCTGGCTCTCCCTTTCACAGATAACGTTCCAAACTTTATAGTAGAGGGCTGCAACGGGACGGGACTCCCACGGGACCTGCGGGATGCGGCGCAAAAGCATGCGGCGCGGGTCATTATTTGACAGCCTCCTGCGGGAGCGGGCGGGAATGGAGAGGTGTAGTCGCGGGAGCGGGCATAAGCATGTTCTCTGGAGTCCCGCAATGTAAATACATTTCACAAAATTATTCACTGTGTATTTGAAAAGTGTTTTTTTTTAACTGGGGAAGATATGTAGTAATTAGGTGATGAGCTAACTTCGGGTGTTTGAGCTACAAGGGGTAGTTCACACCGCCTGCTCTGTGAACTCTCAAGGGATCTGCTCTCGCGGCACACAGCGACTGCGAGATATTTTCAATTTATGCCCTGAAAGGGAGATTGCGCGTGCGCCTTGTCGTAAAGGTCTGTCGTTCATTGACTGTCCTGCCGTTAAGTTAGTGAAGTTATTTGCTTCATTTATTTAGGCCCACACAGACTGGACTAAAATGCAATGGTAACATGTTGAATTAATCTCATAAACGGCCACCACGGTTTAGAACAAGCTCGTTGTTTCCCGTCTGATTTCCCACAAAGTTCAAGTTTCTATGGAGACTGTTCAACTGTCACGTTCAGTCTGAAGCATGGCGGAGGAAACGGGTGCCCTTACAGCTGAAGCCGTTAGTGCTCTAGTGAAAAGGGGTACTTTTCACACCAAAAAGCCCTCTAGGGGTAAGTCAGACATATGGAAAACATTTTCGGTGGTTGTAGATGGCGATGGAAATGAAAAACCGTTTGCCTGTTGTGATTCATGCAAGAAGGTGCTAATTTTCGATGCGCACAAGTCAGGAACATCTGGCCTGAAGCGACATACATGTGTCTTCATGAAAGGACAAACATTACTGGACTTCAGAGAAACTGCGAAAATAACGAATGCTCTGAAAAGCAAAACAATTGATAAATGCATAGACTTTGTTGCCGCTGACCTTAGGCCATACGACAGCATTGCAGGAAAAGGGTTCATTAGTATGGCGCAGCACTTAGTGGATACAGCAGCTTCAATAGGCCGATTCAATGTCAAGGACATTCTACCCCATCCAACAACAGTTTCCCGACATCTGGACGAAAGGGCACAAACAGTTAGAACGGCTCTCGTTGACGAAATGCTCACTACCATTGAGAAACATGGATGTGCGGTGACCACCGATATTTGGACGGAAAATTACCGGAAAACATCTTTCCTATCAGCCACCATCCACTACATCGACTCTGAATACACGCTGGTGTCGAGAGTGCTCTTTGCTGCTCCATTTGAAGCAGACACTTCAAAAACGGGCGAAAACATTCGTGCCTTACTGTTCCAAAACCTGAGGGTCTTTGGAATTGACTGTGCGCTCATGGGAAAGAAAATAGTGTTCGTAACTGACAGAGGCGCGAACATGGTGGCTGCCCTACGTGGTTTCAACAGACTTAACTGTAGTGCCCATATCCTCAACTCCGTGCTTTCTCACGCCCTCTCCACTGCTGTGGTTGAACAGGTGCCCGAGGCCGCGCAGCTTCTGAATGATGTGAAAAAACTGGTCAGCTATTTCAAACACTCTGGCCTGCAAACGCTGCTTGGTTCATCGCTTAAACAGTCCGTGGAGACCAGGTGGAATTCAACCGTTGATATGTTGGAGTCTGTCTCCCAACAGTACGATACCATTACAACCATTCTGTTGGAGAAAAACCAGTACGACAAAATAAGGGGCATAAACAAAAACACTCTGGCTTCGGTAGTAGCATTTTTAAAACCATTCAGAGATGCTACTAACGATCTGGAGTCAGATAACACTGGCTTGAGCGCAGCCCTAGTTCTGCCGTGGTCTGTCAAGCTGAGAGATCACTGCGAAGTAGCCATGGCAGACCCCCTCCTAAACCATATTGCATCTGCTTGCGCAAAACGTTTGGATGACCTGCTATCACCAAATAATCTGCTAAATGGGATTAATATGCTGTACAAAATGGCAACATTTCTGACCCCTAAACTACGCCAGCTCAAGATGATAAATGACCATGAGAGACAACTTGTGACTGACTGTGTGAAGGAACTGATTGATGACCTCGGACTTAATATCCATGATGCCGAGGGGGATTCAGAGTCACCGCCAACAAAAAAGGTGACTTTTCAGGAATTTGCAGAATGGGAAGACGCAGGCACTACACGCCACTCGGAGATACCACTGGACACAGAGATACAGGACTATTTAAAAGTCAAGCTGGACGGCGAAGGATCACACGGCCCAAAAGATGTTCTACTGTGGTGGAAGAAGCATTGCCACGAATTTCCTACTCTAAGCAAATTGGCACGTCACGTGCTTTGCGTTCCAGCATCAAGCGCACCATCGGAACGCGCTTTCAGTATCTGTGGCCGCATTCTGGAGCAGCGACGCAGTCTACTGAAGCCCACATTGGTGAACAACATTCTTTTCCTCCATGGGCATGTGTAGAAGCACAAGACACCCTCGGGAATATCAGGTGCAATTATTTTCGTTTTATTAAAATGATAGGCAAGCTGTTAAAAGATGTAAACTTCTTTTGAAATTCCCTTTTCAATTCATCATGGGCATGTTTAGTAGCCAACACAGCCCCGCATAGTTTATACCTGCATTTTCGTTATGTTTCCATACTTATTTTTTATTTATTTAAGCACCTTCATTTATTAGGCTACTGATTTTTTTTTCAGTTTGTATTTTAAGGCTGTTGGCCAAGCTTTTCTAAATGACTCAAGCTGAGTCTACATCATGTAAACGCGTTTTGAGTGAGAATAAATGCACATTAAACAAATTGCAGTTGCTGTTTATTTTACTGGTTTTACTTTCTATAAATGCATTGTGCAATCAGTGCACATATTGTGAGGGAATCTCTGGCAGGCTAGAACGGAAGCACAACGAGCGTTTCGGGGAAATTACGGGATTTTAGCGGGGCGGGAGCGGGAGAAACCATAATATATGCGGGCGGGAGCGGGACGAAATATTAAATATTTCTGCGGGTGCGGGCGGGAGCGGGAAACAAACTAGCGGGAGTAAGCGGGAGCGGGAGGGAAAATCAGTCCCGCGCAGACCTCTACTTTATAGCCTCTCACACACACACACACACACACGCTCTTATACATCTACATACTCAAGTATATGACCACACCTCCCTGTACATATTTAATCTGCTATTATTCACAATTTTATCTTTGTTATAATAAATTAATTTATTATCAAAGCTGTGTGTATTCATCTTGTTGGTGTTCCAATATTTCCGAAGTCCCCAATCTCTCAAAGAATTCAAAAAGGTGCATATAATTTATGTAATATAGTAAGTGATCAATAATAATTTGAAATATACCATAATCTAGCTGTTTGGTAATTTGTTATTAAGCACCAGGATTAATGGTATGATTCACTTTGAATGATTCACTGATTCGATTCACTTGAACGATTCACTTGAGCGATTCACTTCAAACAATTCAAATGAGACTGATTCATTTTAATTATTAACCTTCAAATTTAATGAGACTGATTTAATGAGATCACTTAATAATTACCAAATGCACCTACAGTTAAATTGGTGCCCCGTGTGAGGCGATTGGTTTGTTGACTTCTTGAATATTGTTGCAACATCAAATAAACTACCAGTTTGATTCATCAACTGCTAAGGTATATTCCCAGGTGTGTTAAAACGGTTAACAGTAGCGTGATAACCATATCACCAATACTCATAACCTATTCATAACTTAGGATAAGAGAGCATTTACAAATAAACCTTAATTAATTAATTACATAGTTAATGTTAATTAATAACAATTAATTTATAATTAACTCATTGATTAATTACTTATCTAGTATCCAGCCTAAGCAAAATGGCATCCCCTCGTGTCTCAAAATTTGAAGACAACGCTTAAGACGTGTCTTTCCTCGAGGTCATCGCAGACCTCATTCACTGCTCTGCCTCCGAAAAGGCAAACATTAGGAACACGAGTAAGAGTGAATGCCAAAACAACATAGATAACTCGAACAAACATATGAAAGATCCAAAAAGAACAACTTTTATTGTCCAAACGGCACTAGGTAAGCTATTCCTATCATACTTCCGAGATACTGATTCAGAAATCAGACGCCTCCGCGGAGAGGTTGAAAGACTGACCACCAGCAATGCCGAGCTGGCAGCCGATAATAATAATTTACATAGGGAGTGTGAGCTCTTGAAGACCTCCCTTGATGATTGCACCGAACGGTTAGAGAAAGCCGAAATGGTTGCCAAGAGGGCTGCCGAAGAGCAGACCCCCCAGGAAGAGCGCGAGGGGCGTGAAAGACCCCCAACAATGCTCCAAACCTTAGAGCGGGAAGAGGCGTCCGAACCGGACACCGTAGATTACCTGGTCGAGGACCAGACACCCCGCCAAACTCCATTAACTCGCTACACGACTTCGTCGTTTAGCCAGGGTGGAGCCGTACTGTGCTCATCCCGAACCCAGGAACATAGCACACCCAGGTCAGTGTGCTACAGTACCCCTGATCCATCGTCGGATGAATCAGGCTATGAATCTAGTGCGAAATGGGAACAACACCAGAGTAGCTTAGATAGTGAGTGCTCAGAAGAGCCAAGAAGGTCGCACAAGGACGTGCACCAAACCCTTCGCTTACGGCAAATTGACCTACTTGCCAAAGATGTCGAACAATTCGATCCCGACAATCAAAGAACAAATGTAAATGATTATTTGCGAGAAATAGATTGATGCCTGATGGACCTGCCGAACGCCACAACGCGAGAAAAACTCAAACTAATCTGGACAACCTCCAGTAGCAGCGTTCGCGCCCTTTTAGAGACTCTACCCCCAAACATTCGCGATAGTTACTCGAAACTTCGTAATTACATGAGGGAAGAATATGCGCCATACACAGATGAAACCTCCGCGACATTGTGTGCATTACAAATCAAACAAAAATGGTCTGAGGCGCCTCGTGAATATTATAGACGGCTACATACTGCCTATTTCCAGGGTAGTAGCGCACCAGGCTTGGAAGAAGATAGAGGTTTCAAATCTCTCTTCTTACATAACCTCCACCCAAGCGTGCGGACTCAAGTCACACTGACGTGTCGACGAGGTCGCTATTCGATGAGGGAAATTAGGTGACTAGCCCAAATGACCTGGGAGACCATTGTCAAAACCGCAAACGGAAACGATGATGAACCCAGAGTCCTTAGGCTCCAGGATGCAGACGAGCCCCCGCTAGCCTTAGAAGGAGGTGAAGCTCCAAAAGGGGGACCCTCCTGGAGAAATCCCAGTCCGAACCGCCCCTTGCCGAGCTATCACCAGCATGAATGGAAAAATCGGCAAAGTAAGGCCAGGAGGGACCGAGGGCAAGTCCACAGTGACTGTGGCAACCGCCCATCACATGAAAAGAGTCACAAGGAACAAAACGGTTGGCAGCAAGACCATCATCCCCGCTCTGGCCAGAAACGGCAGAAGCATTCCGACCGTAGCTCTAAACATAAGGGTAGAGATGAACAACACAGTGACTCAGACCAACCTGGTAAGATCCGCTCAGAGCTGGATTCTTTAAAAGCCCAGTTGGCTGAGATTGAAGAACTGTTACAAAAACAGTCAAATCTCTCAACAGATAAAACAAAAGAGCCCAAGAAAAATGACAAGCTATTCGCTGGCATGACTAGGCCAGGAACCACGGGTATACTGCATCTCGTAAAAGGGGGAAAGAGATCCCTCTGAAACAGCAGGCAAGGGTCAGGATGTAGGGCCCCCCCCCGGTGGCTAAGGCAAACACACAAACGTGCCTCTCACGTGCGCTAAAGTCTTCACCACCATCTCTCAGACACGGCTCTCACAAGGCGACCCAATCTCAACCAAGCCCTGCAACATAAACTTAGTCAGCTTCACACAAAACAAAACCCCACAGTCGTTGGATCCTACAAAACATGCACAAACCCATTGCGACGAGATTAGTGCGAACACCGATCAACCAAGCACCACGCGAGATCAAATTTCCGATGAACTTCAGTTCATGTCTTTGCACACCGAGTCCGGTGTCGAAACACCCGACATCGCGATTTCCACTAGTGGCCACAATTCTTTGAAAAACCTCCCTCTATCCATCGGCTCACGCACAGACACCCATTTCACTGCTGGTGTAATGGCTGCGCTGTGGAACATGTTAGGCGACGAGGCGAAATTCCCTATCGCGTACCACCCTCAATTCTCTGGTCAGGCTGAACGAGCCATTGATTATATGCCCAAAATGCCTCTGCCTCCAACTGTCTTACTGGAACTCATGAGTTTACACAGTTTTCGCAGGACACCATGGACTGTGCAGAGCAAGGCTACCTCAAGGACTATGGACATGCGGACTGTACAGTACTGTGCTCTCAGTGCTACGACTCCATCATACCCCTGAGACCAAAAGGGGGATTGTAGGTACAGTCCCTTTAGAAACTACATTTCCCATCAGCCCACTTCCGCGTTGACCTGCGTCACGCCGGGGCGGGATCATCTACGTCATCCTCCAGGAAGGCATAAACCGCCTGGAAGCTCCTAGCTCTTTCTCTCTGGTGTCCAGATTCCAAGCGGTCTGGACACATAAAGAGACCAGAAAACCAGATAAAGATGTCTTTTCTTTTCTTTCTTGCAAGAATCAGAGTTTCGTGCTTTTCTTTCTTACCCTTGGCCAAGGTAAACTCGAGAGTCGCACAATCTTTAAACTCAACCTGAGTTACAGCCGGTTCATTCGTATTAGAAGTGACGTCACGACTGCCGCCCAAATGCAGTTTTTAATTTGTAATTAGGAGCGACCAGAATTCCTCCTGATTGAAGCGCTGTGCACATTAATTTTAATCAGAGACTTTTCTTCTCATCATGAGCCACGACGCGTCGGATCAAGAGAAGTTCTCTGTCCACGGAATCGACTCACGGAATCGACTCACGTGCTCTACAACGGCGAATATCTCTTCATATCTGGCTAAAGAATATTGAGTAAGGTTTTGGCATTTGGGCATAATAAAGATCAGTCTTAGGAATGTAGCTTTTATTGAAATAGTGTGAATTTAAACCCAGGTTTATCTGTTACACTGTTAAACGCAGCGTGTTGAATTGATCTGTTTTGTTTTAATATCTCAATTAGATAGGCTGTGCATGTCTCTCTCTCTCTCTTATTCCTTACTAATATCCTCAATTTCATTCTTATTATACATTTTGACCTTATCAAGATTTCAGTGAATTTGATAGTGTTATAAAGTAGGTGGAATTCCTTTGTCTCAAGGCAAATCACGGGGGGGGGAGACTCACCTTCCCCCCAACACCTCAGATAACATTCCACACACACCCTGGCTCTCCCTTTCACAGATAACGTTCCAAACTTTATAGCCTCTCACACACACACACACACACGCTCTTATACATCTACATACTCAAGTATATGACCACACCTCCCTGTACATATTTAATCTGCTATTATTCACAATTTTATCTTTGTTATAATAAATTAATTTATTATCAAAGCTGTGTGTATTCATCTTGTTGGTGTTCCAATATTTCCGAAGTCCCCAATCTCTCAAAGAATTCAAAAAGGTGCATATAATTTATGTAATATGGTAAGTGATCAATAATAATTTGGAATATACCATAATCTAGCTGTTTGGTAATTTGTTATTAAGCACCAGGATTAATGGTATGATTCACTTTGAATGATTCACTGATTCGATTCACTTGAACGATTCACTTGAGCAATTCACTTCAAACGATTCAAATGAGACTGATTCATTTTAATTATTAACCTTCAAATTTAATGAGACTGATTTAATGAGATCACTTAATAATTACCAAATGCACCTACAACAATGACCCAAAACATAAAGCCAGAGCAACCCAGGAGTTTATTAAAGCAAAGAAGTGGAATATTCTTGAATGGCCAAGTCAGCCACCTGATCTCAACCCAATTGAGCATGCATTTCATTTGTTAAAGACTAAACTTCAGACAGAAAGGCCCACAAACAAACAGCAACTGAAAACCACTGCAGTAAAGGTCTGGCAGAGCATTAAAAAGGAGGAAACACAGCGTCTGGTGATGTCCATGAGTTCAAGACTTCAGGCAGTCATTGCCAACAAAGGGTTTTCAACCAAGTATTAGAAATGAACATTTTATTTGCAATTATTTAATTTGTCCAATTACTTTTGAGCCCCTGAAATGAAGGGATTGTGTTTAAAAAATGCTTTAGTTCCTCACATTTTTATGCAATCATTTTGTTCAACTCACTGAATTAAAGCTGAAAGTCTGAACTTCAACTGCATCTGAATTGTTTTGTTCAAAATTCATTGTGGTAATGTACAGAACCAAAATTAGAAAAATGTTGTCTCTGTCCAAATATTTATGGACTTAACTGTATTCATTCAAGCTGCAGTACCGTGCAGGGAAGCAAAATAGTGATGCTGACGGTCTGTCAAGACGCCCTCATGGCCAGCTTGTGAAGGATTTCACCTCTCTGAAAGAGAAGGAATGGATTGATCAGTTTACTCTACATCACTTAGGAGAAACTGAGTTCCAAAACCAAGTCCATGAAGATGTTGTCAAAGCAGTTTGCGACCGACACATCATCACTCATCCTGGCTCTTATAATCAGTGTCCAGTGGTACTGGTTGAGTCCCTCGCCTCCCATGCCAAAGCGATACCTGAAGTCTTCCAGGACGAGGAGCATCAGGATGGATGCCCGGTTCTTCCTCATTTGTCAGATGAGGAGCTGATAGAAAACCAACGAGCTGACCCCAGCATTAGAGAAGTTGTCTGCCAGTTGGAGACAGGAGAGAAACCTCCTCCCACGGCCAGACTGGAGCTTCCAGAACTCTCCCTGTTGATGCGCGAGTGGAACAGGCTAGAGTTAAAGAATGGAGTTCTTTATAGGAGGCGGCAGGAGGGGGCTAACTCTACTTTTCAGTTACAGTAGTCTTACCGGATGTGTTGAGACCAGTTGTGTTTAAAAGTCTGCACAATGATATGGGCCACATGGGCATAGTTGGATCTCATAAGATCTCGGTTTTATTGGCCGAAGATGTCAACCTTTGTGGAAGACCAGATTAAGACCTGCGAGCACTGTGTGCATCACAAAGCGCTTCTGGAGAGAGCTGCTCCTCTGGTTAGCATCAAGACCAGCAGGCCTTTAGAACTGGTCTGCATGGACTTTCTGAGTCTGGAGCCTGATTGTAAAAACACCAAGGACATATTGGTAATTACAGATCATTTTACCAAGTATGCGGTAGCTGTCCCGACTCCAGACCAAAAGGCACTGTCATGGTCCTACCTGTGGTTTTCCTCTCATCAGGTAACATTCCACTTCACTCCACTCAGTATCACCTGCCACGCCCGCATGCTCCTTCCCTATCAGGCTCACCTGCTGCCAATTTACTCTCATTGACTTTCAGTGGCTGTCATTGGCTGTTGCCTATCACCTGCTGCCTTCTCTGTCTATTTAAACTGCAGTCTTCCCAAGCTTCAGTGTCAGAGCGTCTGCAAAGTATGGTTCCCTTGTTTGATGGCAAGCCCAATCTGACTCCCCGTTGCCGACCCTGAAAGCATCGACTCCGTCTACTCTTCAGCCCTGGTAACCTGACCCTGCATTTCTGTCCCTGTTCTCGCTACCTGACCTGTGACTCTGTGTTTCAGCCTGTTCCCAAACTCCTGTCTGTCGTGCTGTCCTGTCTGCCTGCTGAGAGACTGCTCGCTGAGAGACCGCCTGAACACCAAGTGCTGTAAGCTGACAGCCAAACTACTCTGACAATGCCTGATCCTGGCTGATCTCAGAAGCTAAGCAGGGCCTGGCCTGGTTAGTACTTGGATAGGAGACCTCAGATGGCACCACCATGCTCCCCCCAGCCATCCCTGCCACTGAGCTTCACACACACATCCTCCCAACTCCCTTTCCTCTGCTATCAATAAACTCAACATTTAACCTGCACTCTTGGGTCCTCGTCTGTTTGTCCTGACAGGCACGTACCATTGCCAAGACTCTCTGGGACCATTTCATTGTGCATTATGGGTTCCCAGAGCGCCTCCACAGTGATCAGGGTCCTGATTTTGAATCGCGGACGATAAAAAGAGCTTTGTGAGTTTGCTGGGATAAAGAAAGGAAGGACAACGCCATCCTATCCCAGGGGGAACCCTGTTGAGCGTTTTAACAGGACGTTACTCCAGATGCTCGGAACTCTGAACCCGCATGACAAAACTCACTGGCATGACTTTGTAAAGCCGCTAGTGAATGCATATAACTGCATGAAAAACGATATCACTGGCGACACTCCATATGAGCTTATGTTTGGGAGACAGCCCAGGCTGCCAGTTGATCTAGCCTTCAACCTACCTGTTAATGAGCAGAAGTCGTCACATTCCCAGTATGTGCACAACCTGAAGCGTCACCTGGAAGAGTCTTACAGGATGGTTACTAAGAATGCTCTCAAAACATTTGAGCGAGACAAAGCCAGATTCGACAGGCATGTCACTGAGTCCTTGTAAGGAACGTCAAACTGAGAGGGAAGCACAAGTTGGCTGACAAGTGGGAGTCCTTGGTATATGTTGTTGTAAGCCAAGCAGGTGAACTCCCATTGTATAAGGTCAAGCCAGAAAACAAGAATGGTCCCTTGCTAACACTACACAGAGACCTCCTGTTACCATGCGGTTTCTTGCCACCATTGGCTGAGGAAGATGATGTTGTGCCCAAAGCACGAAAGCGGCCAACTACATGACAAAACCCTGATGTGAATAATCAGGAGGATCTGGAGACTACCTCTGATGAGGATGACTATTCAACTTACCTTCACAGAAGTCCTCCACTCCTGACAACCAAAGACCTCACTCGACAGTGTGATATTATGACTTATCCAAGGGAACAGTCTGATTGTCCTGCTGAACAGGTGTGTCCTGACGAGAACACAGAAAACCCATCTGTAAGTAAAGAAAACTTACCTCCAGAGGATGAGTTACCCCAGGGAGAGTCCTTATCTGCCAAAGAGTACCTACCTGAAGTGGAATCCTTACCTGAAAGGGAAGAACCTGAAGAGGAAACTCTATCTGAAAACAATGGCTTCACCAGAGTTAGTGTAGCGCATCAAGAACCTGTTGAAGAGAGTTTACAGACACGAGACAAACCTGAGAACTCGTCTGATAGAAGTGTTGAGCCAGTATCGGTAGAGCCTCAGGAACCGGGAGTACAACCTGGTGTAGTCACAGATCAATCTATGTCTGGAAATGACGAGGATACTGCAGATACTTCACTGAGAAGGTCTACAAGGCTAAAGGAGAAGCCGCGGAAGTTGACTTATCCTGCTTTAGGAAATCCACTAGTTTCCATTGTCCAGTCTCTATTCCAAAGTTTGAGTACAGCAGTGTCCAATTCGTTAACTGAGCCTAGCATTGAGTTGCCTGAAGTCGTAACAGTACAGCCTGGAAAAGTGAATTAATACTATGCAAAGGGACTTGCATAGGTAAAGGGGGGAGGGTGTAACACAGGTTCCAATTTCTCTTCTGAAACCAGGATGAATAAATATAAACTAGCATTATATTATAATTAATTAAAACTATACGATAATACATTATTATAAACATAACACATTGTGAACGATATACATAATTTGATTTAATTCATTGTAATTACTAGTATTGAAATTGTATACTGTCTCTTTAAGAACCAGGAGAAAGAAAGGCAAACGAGATGCAGTTTTTTTCTTTCAGTTGAATGAAGCAGGGGTGGCATGGTGGTGTAGTGGTTAGCACTGTCGCCTCACAGCAAGAAGGTCCGAGTTCGAGCCCCGTGACTGATGAGGGCCTTTCTGGAGTTTGCGTGTTCTCCCCGTGTCTGTGTGGGTTTCCTCCGGGTGCTCCGGTTTCCCCCAAAGACATGCAGGTTAGGTTAACTGGTGACTCTAAATTGACCGTAGGTGTGAATGGTTGTCTGTGTCTATGTGTCAGCCCTGTGATGACCTGGTGACTTGTCCAGGGTGTACCCCGCCTTTCACCCGTAGTCAGCTGGGATAGGCTCCAGCTTGCCTGTGACCCTGTAGAACAGGATAAAGCAGCTAGAGATAATGAGATGAGACGAATGAAGCAGCTAAAAACAGGAGATGCAAGAAAGTTCTTCGGCGCTCGAATCGTGTTTTAAAATACATAATGCTTGGATAAATATACGACAAAACTTTGAATTAAAAACAGATTATTAAACAAACTTAAGCTAGACTGGTTAAAATCGATATCTTGCCAATTATCCTCACTTTCATGTGCAAACCGTTCAGAACTTGCCATGGAAAAATTGTTGAACGGATTTGGTAAATTCATATTTTATTTTCTTGTTTTCTGTTCATTTGGAGTATTGTATACGAGAATGAACCAATGTTCCAACAGCTGTAGGCTTAATGGTGAACAGTTAGGTAATGAAAACCAATGTCTTATCAGTTTGTAATGTATCTGAATTTGTCAGTTTTATGTTGCTAATTAATTTTTACGTATAACCTGTTGCATAAACAGGTCAGGATTTTTGTTGGGTTGGTTGCATGGTATTTTCATACCATTGTGAAGAATCTAAGATGGCGAGCCTACCATGAGGATCGACCACGTTGTCTTCTAAGGGAACAAGTGCCCAGGATCTCAATGCGAGAGGCCACGTGGTATTGTACAAGAGACATTAATTGGCTGATATAGCCTGGACATTCATTTTGTCATTTTTTCACTGCGGTCTGCAGTGCATGCTATCTGGACATTTCAAGGATGATAAGCAGGAACTGTTTATGGTGATTTGTGAATTGCAGTGGACAAATTTAATAACAATTGTATTTCATTTTCTCAGGTGAATTGTGTATGTGGAAAGATAAAGTTTCCTTTTCTTTTTAATGGTTAACTGGAATATATTCTGGTAAAAAGTGAATCATTAAGACAAAAGTAAAGGGGGGATTAAATTAAAATAGGCCTAAAATTAGAAAAATAGAATTTAAATCCTAAAAGAGGATAAAATAGCCTTTAGTTTGATTACTAACAACTGAAACATGAATACTTGAACAAAACCTAGAGGAAAAAGGGGGAATATAAAACAAGAATACCAAATATTTGATAAGTTTTATTTTATTTTTGATGTTATCTGCAGGCGGCACGGTGGTGTAGTGGTTAGCGCTGTCGCCTCACAGCAAGAAGGTCCGGGTTCGAGCCCCGTTGTCGGCGAGGGCCTTTCTGTGCGGAGTTTGCATGTTCTCCCCGTGTCCGCATGGGTTTCCTCCGGGTGCTCCGGTTTCCCCCACAGTCCAAAGACATGCAGGTTAGGTT
>NC_083576.1:29228259-29248259 GCF_027579695.1 Neoarius graeffei | reverse complement strand
GAGTCTGCTGCTTTTGTGCTGACGCTACAATAGCCTACTATCACAATAAATATCCCCTGTAACATTTCCTGTTTTCTACTCATCTTTCTGTGATTGCTCCTCTTTCCCACGGTTGTATGTTGTGGGTGTGGCATTAGGTGGGAAAAGTGCTTTTTAGGGATTCATCAGATCATTCAACTGAGAGATAACAGAGCTGGTTCGGACCGAGCTGAGAAGTATATTCGCTATGCAGAGAATAACGGCGTTTTTAAAAAGCAATGATGGTGGAAACAAGAATAAAAGAATGGACGAGGAAGAAAGTGTAGTGAAGAAAGCTAGAACGACGGGAGAAGGTGCGGGAAATTTATATAATGAGATGGAAAGCACACACCCTAGTGCAAACATTTAGATGGGAACATACAACACAGCAGAAAAACAAATAATATACAGTATATACAAATGGTGCATGTCACAACACAGCAGAAAAACAAAGAATATATTTACAACTGGGCATGTTGAGTTGCAGATGTTAATTGCACATTAGTTATAGAAACTCAGTATATTGTACAAAACTCAGGATATTGCACTGTATTTGGTATTGCATTGTATTGGGTATGGATGTAAAAGTGTAGAAATATAAATATAAAATATACAAAAGCTATAAAAACTAAAAAGTTACTCTGTGAGGTTGCACTGTAATAAGTATTGCACTGTATCAGGTAAGTGTGAGAATATTGTCCTTTTAGGTCCTTGTTGGTGCATTGTTGCACCTGCCAGAAGTGGCATCAGTCAGTGCATGTAATTAGCCTTTTTCACATTATGTCACTTGCAGAAGAACCTCACATCCGTTTTCAGCCTTTTGAATGGAAGAAGAGGTGGCATGCTAATCTGCTAGCTAACAAGTAGCAACCATAGAAAGTCAGTAAACTTCCTTTCCAAAACAAGGCAGATAGGTGACTGGAATGGTCGCTAACAATACGTAATGATAAACAACAATGTGCAATATTATCATCAATCTTATCTGTGAATGACACAGTTTTGTTAACATATGTTGCCGCCGTATACCTCTTCTTCCATTCAAAAGGCTGAAAACGGATACGAGTTCCCCTGCAAGTGACGTAATGTGAAAAAGGCTAATTGTTCAAGGTGGTTATGGCCAGTGGGAAAAAACTGTTTTTGAGTCTGTTGGTCCTTGCTTTGATGTACCTGTAACACCTGCCTGAGGGCAGCAAGTCAAAGAACTCAGAGCCAGGGTGGGAGCTGTCCTTGATGATGTTGTTAGCTCTGATGAGCTCTGCTCTCCGTTTAGCTACTGTTTGTTCATTCATTCAGTTGTTCGTTATTCATTTGTTTGTTCGTTCATTCATTCATTCATTCATTCTCAATTGAATTTTGCATTTTATGTGTTGGTGTGTCTGTTTGCGCTGCAATAAACCTTTAAAATGAAAACCTACTTGTGCTTGTGCCCCCATTTTTTTCCCTGTGCTCCTAAAATTTTTAACTTAGGAGCACGTGTGCTCCTGAAAAAAAAAAAAGTTAGTGTAGAGCCCTGTGTGTATGTACTCATACGTGTGTGTGTGTGTGTGTGTGTGTGTACTCATACGTGTGTGTGTGTGTGTGTGTGTGTGTGTGTGTGTTTGTGTGTATATGTACACATACGTGTGTGTGTGTGTGTGTGTATATATGTACACGTGTGTGTGTATATGTGTGTGTGTATGTACACGTGTGTGTATGTACGTGTATGTGTGTATGTACGTTGTGTGTGTATGTACACGTGTGTGTGTTTGTACACACGTGTGTGTGTGTGTGTGTGTGTGTGTGTACACACGTGTGTGTGTACAGTGGTGCTTGAAAGTTTGTGAACCCTTTAGAATTTTCTATATTTCTGCATAAATATGACCTAAAACATCATCAGATTTTCACACAAGCCTTAAAAGTAGAAAAGGAGAACCCATTTAAACAAATGAGACAAAAATATTATACTTGCTCATTTATTTATTGAGGAAAATGATCCAATATTATGTATATGTGAGTGGCAAAAGTATGTGAACTTCTAGGATTAGCAGTTAATTTGAAGGTGAAATTAGAGTCAGCTGTTTTCAAATCAGTGGGATGACAATCAGGTGTGAATGGGCACCCTGTTTTATTTAAAGAACAGGGATCTATCAAAATCTGATCTTCACAACATGTTTGTGGAAGTGTATCATGGCACGAACAAAGGAGATTTCTGAGGACCTCAGAAAAAGTGTTGTTGATGCTCATCAGGCTGGAAAAGGTTACAAAACCATCTCTAAAGAGTTTGGACTCCACCAATCCACAGTCAGACAGACTGTGTACAAATGGAGGAAATTCAAGACCATTGTTACCCTCCGTAGGAGTGGTCGACCAACAAAGATCACTCCAAGAGCAAGGCGTGTAATAGTCGACAAGGTCACAAATGACCCCAGGGTAACTTCTAAGCAACTGAAGGCCTGTCTCACACTGGCTAATGTGAATGTTCATGAGTCCACCATCCAGAGAACACTGAACAACAATGGTGTGCATGGCAGGGTTGCAAGGAGAAAGAGACTGCTCTCCAAAAAGAACGTTGCTGCTTGTCTGCAGTTTGCTAAAGATCATGTGGACAAGCCAGAAGGCTATTGGAAAAAATGTTTTGTGGATGGATGAGACCAAAATAGAACATTTTGGTTTAAATGAAAAGCGTTATGTTTGGAGAAAGGAAAACACTGCATTCCAGCATATGAACCTTATCCCATCTGTGAAACACGGTGGTGGTAGTATCATGGTTTGGGCCTGTTTTGCTGCATCTGGACCAGAACGTCTTGCCATCATCGGTGAAACAATGAATTCTGAATTATACCAGCGAATTCTAAAGGAAAATGTCAGGACATCTGTCCATGAACTGAATCTCAAGAGAAGGTGGGTCATGCAGCAAGACAATGACCCTAAGCACACAAGTCATTCTACCAAAGAATGGTTAAAGAAGAATAAAGTTAATGTTTTGGAATGGCCAAGTCAAAGTCCTGACCTTAATCCAATCGAAATGTTGTGGAAGGACCTGAAGCAAGCAGTTCATGTGAGGAAACCCACCAACATCCCAGAGTTGAAGCTGTTCTGTATGGAAGAATGAGCTGAAATTCCTCCAAGCCGGTGTGCAGGACTGATCAACAGTTACCAGAAATGTTTAGTTGCAGTTATTGCTGCACAAGGGGGTCACACCAAATACTGAAAGCAAAGGTTCACATACTTTTGCCACTCACAGATGTGCAATGTTGGATCATTTTCCTCAATAAATAAATGACCAAGTCTAATATTTTTGTCTCATTTGTTTAACTGGGTTCTCTTTATCTACTTTTAGGACTTGTGTGAAAATCTGATGATGTTTTACATCATATTTATGCAGAAATCTAGAGAATTCTAAAGGGTTCACAAACTTTCAAGCACCACTGTATGTACACGTGTGTGTACATACACGTGTGTGTGTGTACGTACACGTGTGTGTATGTACACGTGTGTGTGTGTGTGTGTGTGTACACGTGTGTGTGTGTATGTACACGTGTGTGTGTGTATGTACGTGTGTGTGTGTGTGTGTGTGTGTGTGTGTGTGTGTGTGTATGTACATGCGGGTAAAATTCAGCTTTGGCGTGTAATAAGTCTCACTAGTGTGTGTATACTGTGTGTGTATACATGTGTGTGTGTGTGTGTGTGTGTGTTTGTATGTATGTGTGTGTGTGTGTGTGTGTGTGTGTGTATGTGTGTGTGTGTGTGTGTGTGTGTATGTACACACGTGTGTGTATGTATGTACACACTGTGTGTGTACACACTGTGTGTGTACACACTGTGTGTGTACACACTGTGTGTGTGTACATGCATGTGTGTGTGTATGTACACGCGCGCGTGTCTACACACGTGTGTGTATGTACACGTATGCACACGTGTGTGTACACACGTACGTGTACACACACACACGAGGGTGTGTATGTACGTGTGTGTGTGTATGTACACGTGTGTGTGTGTATGTACACGTGTGTGTGTGTGTGTGTACACGTGTGTGTGTGTGTGTGTGTGTGTACATGTGGGTAAAATTCAGCTTTGGCGTGTAATAACTAGTCTCACTAGTGTGTGTATACTGTGTTTGTATGTACACTGTGTGTGTGTGTGTGTGTGTGTGTGTGTGTGTGTATGTATGTATACGTGTGTGTGTATGTACACGTGTGTGTATGTACGCGTGTGTATGTACACACGTGTGTGCATGTACACACACGTGTACACACACGTGTACACACACGTGTACACACGTGTGCGTACGTACATGTTTGTGTGTGTGTACGTACGTTTGTGTATGTGTACGTACACACGTGTGTACGTACACACGTGTGTGTACACACGTGTATACACACACAAGTTTGTGTACACGTACGTGTGTGTACACACACAAGTGTGTGTACACGTACGTGTGTGTACACGTACGTGTGTGTACACGTACGTGTGTGTGTGTGTGTGTACACGTGTGTGTGTACACGTGTGTGTGTGTGTACACGTACATGCAGGTAAAATTCGGCTTAGGCGTGTAATAACTAGTCTCACTAGTATGTGTATGGTGTGTGTTTGTATGTTCACGTGTGTGTGTATGTATATACACGTGTGTGTTTGTATGTACGTGTGTCTGTGTGTGTATGTACACGCGTGTGTGTATATACGTGCGTGTGTATACGTGTGTGTGTACACGTGTGCGTGTATGTACATGTGGGTAAAATTCGGCTTTGGCGTGTAATAATTAGTCTCAATAGTGTGTGTGTGTGTATGTACACGTGTGTGTTTGGATGTACACGTGTGTGTGTGTGTGTACGTGTATGTATGTACGTGTGTGTGTGTGTGTGTGTGTGTGTGTGTACATGCGGGTAAAATTCGGCTTTGGCGTGTAATAACTAGCCTCACTAGTGTGTGTATAGTGTGTGTGTGTATGTACACGTGTGTGTGTGTGAATGTGTATGTACATACACGTGCGTGTGTATGTACGTGTATGTATGTACACGTGTGCGTGTATATGTACACGTGTGCGTACACATGCGTGTGTATGTACACGTGTGTGTACGTGCGTGCGTGTACACGCGTGTCTACACGCGTGTAGACACGTGTGTGTACACACGTGTGTACGTGTATGTATGTACAAACGTATGTGTACACACGTGTGTGTCTACACGTGTGCACACGTGTGTACACGTAGGTGTGTGTGTGTGTGTGTGTGCGCGTGTGTACACGTACGTGCAGGTAAAATTCGGCTTAGGCGTGTAATAACTAGTCTCACTAGTATGTGTATAGTGTGTGTTTGTATGTTCACGTTTGTGTGTATGCATGTACACGTGTGTGTTTGTTTGTACGTGTGTCTGTGTGTGTATGTACGTGTGTCTGTGTGTATGTACGTGTGTGTGTATATACACACGTGCGTGTATGTATGTGCGTGCACACGTGTGTGTGTGTGTACACGTGTGTGTGTGTGTGTGTGTGTGTGTATACGTGTGCGTGTATGTACATGTGGGTAAAATTCGGCTTTGGCGTGTAATAACTAGTCTCAATAGTGTGTGTATAGTGTGTGTGTGTGTGTGTGTGTACACGTGCGTGTTTGGATGTACACGTGTGTGTGTGTGTATGCATGTACACGTTTGTGTGTGTGTGTGTACGTATGTGTATGTACGTGTGTGTGTGTGTGTGTGTGTGTGTGTGTGTGTGTATGTACATGCGGGTAAAATTCGGCTTTGGCGTGTAATAACTAGTCTCACTAGTGTGTGTATAGTGTGTGTGTGTATGTACATGTACACGTGTGCGTATGTACACGTGTGTGTGTGTGTGTGTATGTACACATGCGTGTGTATGTACACGTGTGTGTGTGTGTATGTGTGTATGTACACGTGTGTGTACGTATGTGTATGTACGTGTGTGTGTACACGTGTGTATGTACACGTGTGTGAATGTGAATGTACATACACGTGTGTATGTACGTGTATGTATGTACACGTGTGCGTGTGTGTATGTACACGTGTGTATGTACACATGCGTGTGTGTATGTACACGTGTGTACGTGCGTGCGTGTACACGTGTATGTATGTTCACACGTGTATGTTTCCTGAGTTGTTCGCGCCGAGTCCTTTTTCCCGCGAGTGCCGGCGTTAATTACTAATCCTTTTTAAACTTTTTTTCTATAAATAAATTTCCAGTATCCTCTTCATTTTTATTATACTGTCGCTTTCATTTTTGTACTTTTCACTTTCGCTTTCCTTTTTCCGGTTTTTTTTTCCCGTTTTTTTCTCTTTCTTTTTTCGGAAGAACGCTGAGACCGGAAGCTTTCTTTTTCTCTCCTCCTGTGTAAAGTCCACAAGCGGAGGCCATCTGATCTGCTTTAATATCAACAGATCTTCATTTAAGGTACGTGAATCTTTTCATCATGGCACACCTTCAACCTGTTCAGTGTGCTGAGTGCAGGATGTTTAGTCATTCTTCCTCCGTCACTAGCGATAGCTCTATTAGCTTTACTTGTGATAAGTGCAGATTAGTTAGCTCTCTGACGGAGAAGATTTCAGTGCTAGAAGCGCGTGTCCAGGCTTTAGAGCAGGTTAGTGAGCGTGAGAACAGTGTAGTTTCTGTTAGGGAAAGTCTGGATGCCCTAGGTGGAGTTAGCAATCCCCCAACTCCGGCATTAGAGCCCTTACAGCGGGGCGAATGGGTAACGGCTCGGCGGCATAAGCGTAGAGCCAAAGCTACCGCTGAGGCTCGCCCACGGGAGCACCACTCCTCTCCGCGTCACGTGTCGAACAGGTTTGCTCTCCTTAGTGATGCACCCACTGAGAAACCTGAAAGAGCTCTGGTTATAGGGGACTCTATCATATGGCACGTGAAATTAGCTCAGCCTTTAGGGGCACCAGCAGCTTTAGTCAGGTGTATACCGGGAGCCAGGGCGCCGGACATAGCAGGTAATCTTAGGGTCCTAGGCAAGCACAGGTTCTCAAAGATAGTTATCCATGCAGGAGCTAATGATATACGCCTTCGTCAGTCTGAGGTTACTAAGAGTAACTTTGTAGAGGTGTTTAAATTAGCGAAGGCGATGTCCGATGCTGTAGTATGCTCTGGCCCCATCTCAATGCGGCGTGGCGATGTAGCTTACAGCAGGTTATGGTCGCTGAACTGCTGGCTGTCCAGGTGGTGCTCTGAAAACAGTGTGGGCTTTATAGATAATTGGGCTAATTTTGAGGGCACTGCTGGCCTGTTAGGGCGGGACGGTATCCATCCCACTCGGGAAGGTGCTGCTCTCATTTCCTGCAGCATAGGTCATAGTCTCAGAACAGGCCTAGTTAATTTCTGACAATCCAGAGCCAAGGCCAGGGAGCAGACGAACAGGCTAAACCGACTGTCTGCTAGCTGCACAGAGTCGTCACTCAGGGCCCACTACATCGAGACTGTGTCTGTTCCCCGAGCTCAACAAAAAGGTAGAAATTTTCAGAGAGTTTGTTCCAGTAACCTAATCAATATAAAATTAGATCAGACTGACTGTACAGCTGCTGCCAGCACCTTTGATCTAAAGGTGGGGCTATTAAATATTAGATCTCTTACATCTAAAGCGCTAATGGTTAATGAACTCATTACTGATCAGGAGTTTAATGTACTGTGTTTAACAGAAACATGGATTAAGCCAAATGAATATATAGCATTAAATGAAGCGAGTCCTCCTGGATACAGTTATATACACCAGCCTCATCTAACTGGCAGAGGAGGAGGCGTCGCGGTTATTTATAACGATTATCTAGGTGTAACACACAAACCTGGTTATAAATTTAATACATTTGAAGTTCTTCATACTCATATAATGTATGTAGCCTCGAAAAATAAGTCTACCCAGTTAATTCCATTGCTTATTATTTACAGGCCCCCGGGGCCATATTCCGAGTTTCTTTCTGAATTTGCAGATTTTATCTCAGATTTGGTTATTTCCTTAGACAAAGCTTTAGTTGTCGGAGATTTTAATATTCACTTCGATAACCCAGAAGACCCTTTAAAAACAGCGTTTGTGTCCATCTTAGATTCAGTCGGGATTAAGCAGAATGTCATAGGACCGACCCATAATGGTGGTCACACCCTTGATCTAATACTAACATTCAGATTAAACGTAGACAATATAGTCATACTTCCACAGTCTGAAGTTATCTCAGATCATTGTCTCATCTCATTCAAAATATGTCTGAGTAATAATATATGCACCTCACCACGCTACTGTATTAAACGTACTTTCACGTCAACTACTGCACAGAGTTTTATAAATGATCTCCCAGAGCTGTCAACTTTGATTGGGTCACTGTCAGCCCCTGCAGAACTTGATCAGGCAACTGAATGCTTAGAGTCAACATTCCGCCATACTTTAGATAATGTAGCTCCTCTAAAAAGGAAAATGGTCAGAGACAAAAAATTAGCACCCTGGTATAATGATGACACTCGCACATTAAAACAGACCACTCGAAAATTGGAACGTAAATGGCGTAAAACAAAATTGGTAGTGTTCAAATTAGCTTGGAAGGAGAGCTTCCTGAAGTATAGAAAAGCTCTTAGTGCTGCGAGATCAACATATTTCTCCTCCCTAATAGAAGATAACAAAAATAATCCTAGATTCCTATTTAATACTGTAGCAAAATTAACCAGGAATAAGTCTACTATCAACACATGCACACCTGCAGTATGTAGTAGCAACGACTTTATGAATTTTTTTAATGACAAAATTGAGAATATCCGACAAAAAATTCAAACTACTAATTTAAGGTTAGACAATGAAAGTGACCTTGTAGTTAACAATATAACTGTATCAGATCATCAGTTAGAATGTTTTACTCCCCTAAAAGAAACTGAATTACTTTCATTAATCTCTACATCAAAAGCCTCAACTTGCGTACTAGATCCCTTACCGACACATCTATTCAAACAGATAATGCCTGGAGTAATTGAACCGCTTCTAAAAATAATAAATTCTTCTCTTATGATTGGCTATGTACCCAAATCCTTTAAACTAGCAGTTATCAAACCCCTGATTAAAAAACCTGACCTTGATCCCTGTCAGCTGTCCAATTATCGGCCAATATCAAACCTCCCCTTTATCTCCAAGATCCTTGAAAAAGCTGTGGCACAGCAGTTATGCTCATATTTACATAGGAATAACATCCATGAAATGTATCAGTCAGGATTTAGACCTCATCATAGCACAGAGACAGCACTGGTTAAAGTAGTAAACGACCTACTGTTGGCGTCTGATCAGGGCTGTGTCTCGCTACTTGTGTTGCTTGACCTTAGTGCAGCATTTGATACCATTGATCATTCCATTCTTCTGGATAGACTAGAAAATGTTGTGGGAGTTAAGGGAATGGCCCTCTCCTGGCTCAGGTCTTATCCAACTGATCGTTATCAGTATGTTGATATAAATGGTGATATTTCTAGACGTACCGAGGTAAAGTTTGGTGTTCCACAAGGTTCTGTCTTGGGTCCACTGCTTTTTTCTCTATATATGTTACCTCTGAGCGATATTATTCGTAAACATTGTATTAGTTTCCACTGTTATGCTGATGACACACAGTTGTATGTCTCTGCAAAACCTGATGAGAGACACCAGTTTAATAAAATTGAGGTATGTGTTAAGGACATTAGACACTGGATGCTTATTAATTTCCTTCTGCTTAACTCTGACAAGACTGAAGTACTTGTGCTAGGACCACATACAGCTAGAAGTAAGTTTTCTGATTACACAGTAACTCTGGATGGCCTTTCTGTTTCTTCATGTGCAGCAGTAAAAGACCTCGGAGTGATTATTGACTCCAGTCTTTCATTCGAAACTCACATTGATAACATCACCCGGATAGCTTTCTTTCATCTCAGAAATATTGCAAAGATAAGAAATTTAATGTCATTGCATGATGCAGAAAAACTAGTCCATGCTTTCGTTACCTCCAGGTTGGATTATTGTAATGCCTTACTGTCTGGATGTTCCAATAAGTGCATAAACAAGCTCCAGTTAGTTCAAAATGCCGCAGCAAGAGTCCTTACTAGAACTAGAAAATATGACCACATCACGCCTGTCTTGTCCACACTGCATTGGCTCCCAATCAAGTTTCGTATTGATTATAAAATACTACTATTGACCTTTAAAGCACTAAATGGTCTCGCACCACAGTACCTGAGTGAACTTCTGCTCCTCTATGACCCGCCATGCCTACTTAGATCAAAAGGTGCAGGCTATCTGCTGGTACCTCGTATAGTGAAGGCTACATCAGGGGGCAGAGCCTTTTCTTACAAAGCCCCACTGTTATGGAACAGCCTTCCAAGTAATGTTCGGGAATCAGACACAGTCTCAGCATTTAAGTCTAGGCTGAAAACATATCTGTTTAGTCAAGCCTTTTGTTAATGGTGTTTATGAGGTAAAGGAGTAGATCTGGAGGGTCCTCAGACATAGAGTGTTTTGGTAAACTGGGATGTATGGATGCTGTCAGTCCCCACTCGCTTGCTCACTCGAGTTTGTTGACGGTGTAGTGGCTGGCTGCTTTATGTCCCGGGGCTCCCTCATGCCTGTGTTACCTTCTGGCTCTCTCCTTTTAGTTATGCTGTCATAGTTAGTTGCCGGAGTCCCTGCTTGTACTCGGTGCAATATGTATACTGTTCCTACTTATTCAGGTGACATTGGGCATACCTAACCACCTGTGTTTTCTTTCTCTCCCCCCCCACCCCAAATCTGTCCCTCTGAGTTACATGGCGTCAACAGGAAATCTTTTGGTGGAGACGGTGGGGACCTCGACTGGCTATCGTAGCCTGCAGGGAATCGGCCGTCAGACATTCTGTCGCATGTCCCAGACCCGGTGAAATGTAACTGAATTGTCTTGGCCAGGCCTAAGGGTCCCATCTGCATCTCATCATTGCTGAGGAGTGTGCTCCCATCACCCAATCAAGCATCCAGCCAGAGCAGGTCATGATATATTTTTTACCATATTAACATGCCATTGTGTGTTATGCCTGATGTAAAGACTCTCGTCTCTGCGAGCCTACCACACAGATTTAATACTTGTCATTTTTAGGGCATACCTAATAACGTGTTTTCTTTCTCTCTCCCCCCCCCCCCCCCCCCCATCTGTCCCTCTGAGTTACATGTTGATCCTGGGATTGGGATGCTGGCCTCTTCTGCCCCTCGGACCTGCTTGATCCATCCTGGTGCCCTGTGTCTGGTCGGAGTTTTATCGCCCCACTCCTGTGAAGGACGGCCCCATGGGGACAGTTGAGGGTTATACCTGTTAAAACTGTTAATATTATAGTCAGGCTGTCTGTTGTTGCCCAAATGAGGATGGGTTCCCTTTTGAGTCTGGTTCCTCTCGAGGTTTCTTCCTCATGTCGTCTGGGGGAGTTTTTCCTTGCCACCGTCGCCACAGGCTTGCTCATTGGGGATAGATTAGGGATAAAATTAGCTCATGTTTTAAGTCGTTCAAATTCTGTAAAGCTGCTTTGCGACAATGTTTATTGTTAAAAGCGCTGTACAAATAAACTTGATTTGATTTGATTGTGTACACACGTGTGTATGTGTACACACGTGTGTGTCTACACACGTGTCTACACGTGTGTGTCTACACGTGTGTGTCTGTACATGTGTGCACACGTGTACACACGTGTGTATACAGACACGTGTGTGTACACACGAGTGTGTGTGTACACGTAGGGGTGTGTGTGTGTGTGTGTGTGTGTGTGTGTGTGTGTGTGTACACGTACGTGCAGGTAAAATTCGGCTTAGGCGTGTAATAACTAGTCTCACTAGTATGTGTATAATGTGTGTTTGTATGTTCACGTGTGTGTGTATGTATGTACACGTGTGTGTTTCTATGTATGTGTGTCTGTGTGTGTATATGTACGTGTGTGTATGTACGTGTGTGTGTATATACACACACGTGCGTGTATGTACGTGCGTGCACACGTGTGTGTGTACACACGGGTGTGTGTACACGTGTGTGTGTACGTGTGCGTGTATGTACATGTGGGTAAAATTCGGCTTTGGCGTGTAATAACTAGTCTCAATAGTGTGTGTATAGTGTGTGTGTGTGTGTGTGTGTATGTACACGTGTGTGTGTGTGTGTGTATGCATGTACACGTTTGTGTGTGTGTGTGTACGTGTATGTATGTGTGTGTGTGTGTGTGTGTGTGTGTGTGTACATGCGGGTAAAATTCGGCTTTGGGGTGTAATAACTAGTCTCACTAGTGTGTGTATAGTGTGTGTGTGTGTGTATGTACACGTGTGTGTGTGTGTGTGTGTGTGTGTGTGAATGTGTATGTACATGTACACGTGTGTGTGTGTGTGTGTGTATGTACACATGCGTGTGTGTATGTACACGTGTGTACAGATGTGTGTATGTACATGTGTGTGTATGTACGTTTGTGTGTACACGTGTGTATGTACACGTGTGAGTGTACATGTACGTGTGTGTATGTACACGTGTGTGTGTGTGTATGTATGTACACGTGTGTGTGTGTGTGTATGTGTGTATGTACACGCGTGTGTGTGTGTACATGTGTGTGTGTGTACACGCGTGTGTGTGTGTGTGTACACGTGTGTGTGTGTGTGTGTGTATGTACATGCGGGTAAAATTCAGATTTGGCGTGTAATAACTAGTCTCACTAGTGTGTATACTGTGTGTTTGTATGCACACTGTGTGTGTGTGTGTATGTATGTATGTATGTATACGTGTGTGTGTGTGTGTGTGTGTATGTACGCGTGTGTGTGTATGTACACACGTGTGTATGTATGTACACACGTGCGTGTACACACGTGTGTACACGTGTGTGCGTATATGTACACGTGTGTGTGTATATGTACACGTGTGTGTATGTACATGTTTGTGTGTGTATGTACATGTTTGTGTGTGTGTATGTACACACGTGTATGTGTGTGTCTACACGTGTGTGGATGTACACACACACACACACACACACACACACCTGTGTGTGTACACACGAGTTTGTGTGTACACGTACGTGTGTACACACACACACACACGTGTGTGTACACGTACGTGTGTACACGTACAAGTGTGTGTACACGTAGGTGTGTGTGCGTGCGCGTGTGTGTGTACGTATGTGCGGGTAAAATTCGGCTTAGGCGTGTAATAACTAGTCTCACTAGTATGTGTATAGTGTGTGTTTGTATGTTCACGTGTGTGTGTATGTATGTACACGTGTGTGTTTGTATGTATGTGTATGTGTGTGTGTATATATATGTACGTGTGTGTGTGTGTATGTACAAGCGTGTGTGTATATACACACATGCGTGTATGTACGTGCGTGTGTGTACACATGTGCGTGTATGTACATGTGGGTAAAATTCGGCTTTGGCGTGTAATAACTAGTCTCAATATTGTGTGTATAGTGAGTGTGTGTGTATGTACACGTGTGTGTTTGGATGTACACGTGTGTGTGTGTGTGTGTGTGTGTACGTGTATGTGTGTATGTACATGCGGGTAAAATTTGGCTTTGGCGTGTAATAACTAGTCTCACTAGTGTGTGTATAGTGTGTGTGTGTGTGTATGTACACGTGTGTGTGTGTGTGAATGTGTATGTACTTACACGTGTGTATGTACACGTGTGCGTGTGTGTATGTCCACGTGTGTATGTACACGTGTGTACCTGCGTGCGTGTGTACACGTGTGTGTACACGCGTGTCTACACACACGTGTGTACGTGTATGTATGTACACACGTGTGTATGTACACGTGTGTGCACCCGTGTGCGCACACACGTGTACACACACGTGTGTACACAGACACGTGTGTGTACACACGAGTGTGTGTGTACACACGTACGTGTGTGTACACACACGAGTGTGCGTGTACACGTAGGTGTGTGTGTGTGTGTGTGTGTGTACACGTACGTGCAGGTAAAATTCGGCTTAGGCGTGTAATAACTAGTCTCACTAGTATGTGTATAGTGTGTGTTTGTATGTTCACGTGTGTGTGTATGTATGTACACGTGTGTGTTTGTGTGTGTATATGTACGTGTGTCTGTGTGTGTATGTACGTGTGTCTGTGTGTGTATGTACGTGTGTGTATATACACACGTGCGTGTATGTACGTGTGTGCACGTGTGTGTGTGTGTGTGTGTGTACACGTGTATGTACATGTGGGTAAAATTCGGCTTTGGCGTGTAATAACTAGTCTCAATAGTGTGTGTATAGTATGTGTGTGTGTGTGTGTGTGTGTGTGTGTGTACACGTGTGTGTTTGGATGTACACGTGTGTGTGTGTGTGTGTGTGTGTGTATGCATGTACACGTTTGTGTGTGTGTGTGTACGTGTATGTATGTGTATGTACGTGTGTGTGTATGTACATGCGGGTAAAATTCGGCTTTGGCGTGTAATAACTAGTCTCACTAGTGTGTGTATGTGTGTGTATGCACACGTGTATGTATGTGTATGTACATGTGTGTATGTATGTGCACACGTGTGTGTGTATGCATGTACACACGTATGCGTATGCATGCCACACGTGTGTGTGTGTGTGTACACGTGTGTGTGTATTTACATACGGGTAAAATTCGGCTTTGGCGTGTAATAACTAGTCTCACTAGTGTGTGTACACGTGTGTGTTTGTATGTACACGTGTGTATGTACGTGTGCCTGTGTGTATGTATGTACACACGCATGTGCGTGTATGTACACGCGTGCGTCCGTGTATGTACTCACGCGTGCATCCGTGTGTGTGCACGTGTGTGTGTGTGTGTGTGTGTGTGTGTGTGTACATGAGGGTAAAATTCGGCTTTGGCGTGTAATAACTATTCAACTAGTGTGTGTGTATAGTGTGTGTTTGTATGTACACGTGTGTCTATGTACACGTGTGTGTGTGTGTGCGCATGTATGTACACGTGTGTATGTATGTACACGTGTGTATGTACACCTGAGTGTGTATGTGCACACGTGTGTGCGTATATGTATGTGCACACATGCGTACGTATGTGCACGTGTACGTATGTGCACGCGTACGTATGTGCACACGTGTTTATGTATGTACAGACGTGTGCATATGCATGTACACGTGTGTGTATGTACGTGTGTGTATGTATGTACACGTGTGCATGTGTATGTACACACGTGTGCGTGTGTATGTACATGCGAGTAAAATTCGGCTTTGGCGTGTAATAACTAGTCAACTAGTGTGTGTATGTACACGTGTGTGTGTTTGTATGTACACGTGTGTGCAGGCCCTTCGCCATGGGCGGGCCTTAGGGGGCCGTGCCCGCCCTGAGACTCATGTGGGCCCGCCCTGCTGGAACCCAGAGCAGAGACTTTTTTTCATAGGAGACAGGTCACTGAAGAAATCGTCTACAGAAATGAATGGGGACAGTTCGTAACGGCAGCAAACATTCTAATCAACCGTCTCTGACGGCAGTACGGGTCTGCAAATATCCCGCCTGTTCCGCTGCCAACAACCAATCATATGTCGATCTGAACCAACAGCTTTCCAATCATCTTGCAGCTTCGTGCTCCGCTGTCCCTCTCCTGCTGTTATAGAAGTACTGCGCCTGCGCAGTGTCAAAATAATCCACGAGAAAAGTGGATTTTAAAGCTTTTTCTGAGTCATGAGACCGAACCTAACACTCAAGTATAATCAGCTTTTCATGGCGCTTTCAATCATATGCTCTTCGCGACCGTTAGTTTTCACAGAGTCCAGTATTGATATCTCCCCATTCATGTTCAGAGGGTCTGGTCTCACGAATCCGAAAAAGATGCCTGAAAGTGGCCGCCGAGTGACCGCACTTGGCCTGATGGGAGCCCGTCACAGCTTCTTCTTCTTTGTTTTTAAAAAAAAACGTAAACTACAAGTCAAAGTTTTTCAGTATAACAATAATAAAGAAAAATGTGCTCAATTTAAAATGCATTGAAACTATTCGAAATCGGCTGATCGGTTCATTCATTATTATCCGTGAGTACAGAAACACTTGTAATAATTTCTGGATCATTGCTATAAACGTGGACTAATATTTCTTGGGAACCAATGGGTTAATGTCATGGAATGAACCAACCGACCAATCGCATTTTTTCTTCAAATGGTATCTGGGTAAATCAGCAGCTGTCTCAGCCAATCACATTTTATTGCTGGACGGGATCATATCACGACATCTTCCGGTAGATACCCGAAATCAGCTTTGTGCGTTGTGAGGCCAGCGGAGCAAAAAAAAAAAAACTTTTAATATGCTGAGCAATGTTTGATACATTTTGGAAAGTTGTTTTGGTTGCTTTATAGGTTTCTTAGAATATTTAACTCGTCACCTCTGTGCTGCTCTCCTGGGTTGCTAGAAACAGTTGTGTTGCCCTGGCTTGGCGTATAAAATGTGTGCCCCCCCAAAGCAATTCAAGGCCCGTCCGTCAGTCCGTATCTGGCGTCGGGTCTGCGTGTGTATGTATGTGTGTGTTTGTATGTACACGTGTGTGTGTTTGTACACGTGTATGTGTTTGTGTATGTGCATGTACACGTGTGTGTGTGTGTACACACATACGTGTGTGCGCGCGCGTGTGTACACACATGCGTGCGTGTGTGTGCCTGTGTACCCACATGCATGTGTGTGTACCAGGGCTTTACATTAGCACCCGCCATATGCGGGTAAAATTCGGCTTTGGCGTGTAGTAACTTTAGTCTCACTAGTCACTTTGGCAGGTCATTTAATCTGTGGTAAGACAATATATTTTAATCGTAGTTTTTTTCTGAAGGTATCTGATATAATGAATGCATTGCAATGTAATATTACGCGCCTACAACTCCCATGAGCACCTGCATAAACATTCTGACAACGTTAGGATAGTTTAGAACGTTCGTTAACGTCTCAGATAAAATCAATGATACGGTATCCTGCGGTTAATGAACGAAGCAACAAAGATGCTGACGGCTGACAAGCACACTATGTGGCGGCACATAGCTGGAGTTTCAATCCCTGCTGCTCAGGGAAAAAGGGGCAGAGATGAGCAGGGCCGGAGCAGCATTTTAAAATCACCGAGGTCCGTGATGTGCAAAGCGCGCCGAAAAATTTCCACTATATTTAAATGAGAGGGGTGAATTACACGCCACACGAGATCTATTACTGAAATTACTTTTAATGGTGTTTGAAATGAATATCATCAGTTTTGAAAACAAAAAATCATCTGTGTTGCAAGAGTAAGAATAATTTAAGCTTGTTTAATGGTTTGATCTGGCCCAAGCAATGAGGACAAAAGATACCCTAACCATGTAGCCTATCTACCTAAGATACATTAACAATCTGGCATCCATTACACCTACACAAAAAAAAATTCTGGGAAAAAAAATCAGTATACACCACCATGTTTTAGGCCAAGTTATGCAAGGCAAACATAAGCTGAAACTTTCCATTCTATTGCTTTGCCTTATCGAATGATTTATTTTTAAAATAGGCTACAACTGCGCTGCTTCGAAAATGTAAATTTAACAGCTTTAACAGGATGGAGCTGCCGTTTAGAAACATTCACGCAACTGGAAAGAAGTTGATCCCACCCCAGCTATCAACTTACAGCCTGCTGGAAGCCTCAGGTCACGAAGACCATTTTTCATGGACCATTCAGACTCATCTGATGATGAATGTAATGAGGACATTTATTGTATGCCTCTACACATATTCTCACACTCACACACACACACACACACACACTATTCACACACATACACACACCTATCTGCCTTGTTTTGGAAAGGAAGTTTACTGACTTTCTATGGTTGCTACTTGTTAGCTAGCAGATTAGCATGCCACCTCTTCTTCCATTCAAAAGGCTGAAAACGGATGTGAGGTTCTTCTGCAAGTGACAATGTGAAAAAGGCTAATAACATGCACTGACTGATGCCACTTCTGGCAGGTGCAACAATGCACCAACAAGGACCTAAAAGGACAATATTCTCACACTTACCTGATACAGTGCAATACTTATTACAGTGCAACCTCACAGAGTAACTTTTTAGTTTTTATAGCTTTTGTATATTTTATATTTATATTTCTACACTTTTACATCCATACCCAATACAATGCAATACCAAATACAGTGCAATATCCTGAGTTTTGTACAATATACTGAGTTTCTATAACTAATGTGCAATTAACATCTGCAACTCAACATGCCCAGTTGTATATATATTCTTTGTTTTTCTGCTGTGTTGTGACATGCACCATTTGTATATACTGTATATTATTTGTTTTTCTGCTGTGTTGTATGTTCCCATCTAAATGTTTGCACTGGGGTGTGTGCTTTCCATCTCATTATATAAATTTCCCGCACCTTCTCCCATCGTTCTAGCTTTCTTCACTACACTTTCTTCCTCGTCCGTTCTTTTATTCTTGTTTCCACCATCACTGCTTTTAAAAAACGCCGTTATTCTCTGCATAGCGAATATACTTCTCAGCTCGGTCCAAACCAGCTCTCAGTTACCTCTCAGTTGAATGATCTGATGAATCCCTAAAAAGCACTTTTCCCACCTAATGCCACACCCACAACATACAACCGTGGGAAAGAGGAGCAATCACAGAAAGATGAGTAGAAAACAGGAAATGTTACGGGGGATATTTATTGTGATAGTAGGCTATTGTAGCGTCAGCACAAAAGCAGCAGACTCAACTTTAACTGAAAGTGTTATTCAGTAGCCTAAACTTATTCAAGCTACAGACCGAGAAGAATAAAAATGCTGAAATCTCATGTCCCGGTAAAACGCACTAGCAAAGCATAACGGCAAAAAAATGTATTAACTTTTTCACTCCTCCCGGCTACCGTGGGAACCACCGCAGTGCGAGACAGAGGCAATGCACGCAACTATAGACAGGGAGCAAGGCGCAGGCAGAGCACACACACATACACAACACTGAACGCACACACTTACAACAATACAGGCCATTATTCGTTACACTGCCATGATGCTACAAGCATGTCTCTCTCTGAGAGGGAGCAGCCCCTCCCTCCTGTGTGTGTGTGAGAGCGAGCAGCCCCTACCCCACCCGCGCGCTGAGCGCAGAGACACAGAGTGGCACACAGAAAGTGAAGGATTTTCTCAGAGTGCTCCCTCCAAACAAGGGGATTTACACGAAAACGGAAGGAGATATTCACAAAATTATTTCACATTGAGCACTACAAGGCTCTGATGAAAACATTGATGTAATTTTCTTGTCTCTATTGTAAAAAATGATATTAGGTAGGCTATCCAGCGCTTGATTTACATACTTTGCAGTTTAACGTTTGATTATTAGAACGTTAAACTCGTCGAGTCTGTGCTCAGTGCTTTCCTAAATTGTTGGCCGCAAGGGTACATGCGGTACATGCGCATGTGCATCATATATATATATATATATATATATATATATACACACACGCGCGCGCGCGTGTATGTATATATATGTATAATACGCGCGCATATACATTTTTTATATATATATATATATATATATATATATATATATATATATATATATATATATACACACACACACACACACACACACACACACACACACAACCCCGATTCCAAAAAAGTTGGGACAAAGGACAAATTGTAAATAAAAACGGAATGCAATAATTTACAAATCTCAAAAACTGATATTGTATTCACAATAGAACATAGACAACATATCAAATGTCGAAAGTGAGACATTTTGAAATTTCATGCCAAATATTGGCTCATTTGAAATTTCTTGACAGCAACACATCTCAAAAAAGTTGGGACGGGGCAATAAGAGGCTGGAAAAGTTAAAGGTACAAAAAAGGAACAGCTGGAGGACCAAATTGCAACTCATTAGGTCAATTGGCAATAGGTTATTAACATGACTGGGTATAAAAAGAGCATCTTGGAGTGGCAGCGGCTCTCAGAAGTAAAGATGGGAAGAGGATCACCAATCCCCCTAATTCTGCGCCGACAACTAGTGGAGCAATATCAGAAAGGAGTTCGACAGTGTAAAATTGCAAAGAGTTTGAACATATCATCATCT